>NW_015505318.1:977649-981381 GCF_001515645.1 Sinocyclocheilus grahami | reverse complement strand
ATATATATATATATATATATATATATATATATATATATATAGGACATTTCAAAAGTATCAAAAATATATGATGAAAAAAATGAAAAATCTTTAACGAAAAATTGAAAAGGAAAGGAGGGAAAAACGAGTCGAAGCTGATTTCATGGGCTCTTTCAGATATAGTCAAATTGGTATAGATGACCTGGCCATATATCAAACAGATTAAGTGAAAATTCACAAAAAATCTACTGTTTTAAAATGTCTTGAAGAGAAGCTCTATAATGAAGTCTACCTGCTCTGTGACACTGTCAATAATATTTAAATGATGGAGCTGCATTTTATGATGAATGTTTAGGAGAAGAGCAGCAGAAATGATGCAGAAAATATAGGCGCTATTTTTACTCAGTTTCAGCTGTCACTCTCCAGTACTTTGGTGCATGGAAAATAGGGTCAGCTCAGTGAGAGGCTGCTTCACTGCCATCATCAGCCATGCGTGCACCTATAATCTCCACCAGAAGAAGATTCCATCACTCTTTTTATTGCATCATCTGACCTCGTGTGGCTTAAAACACTGTAAAAGCAGGAGTGGAAGGGAAGAGTACACAAAAAAACACACTGAACAACAGTAGCTATCTTCCGTTAATAATTGCCTTCTTAGTCTAAAGTGTACTAGTCAAGATTGGTAACATCATTTTGGTTCCTGGAAAATGCACATTTACATTAGATAAGTTTCTATGGAGCTTCTCCATCTGAGGACAAAAAAGCCATTTAGAGGTTGTTTACAGTGATTTCCCTCAGTTACAATAACAGTGTGCTATTCGTCGAATAATAAATATGCCAAATTTCCACAAATATTTCCTCTCAGAGTTACATCAGATAATGGAGGCGCATTCCTCCTTACTCTGCATTGGCGTACTCATCAGGTGCAGGGTCCATTGCGTGTGAAAGCGACCTAATAAAGCAGCGGGTCAGGCATCGGGGCGATCGCTGATGCATTCCTGGCAAAGTGCGGACACTCAGCTTCACATATTTCTGTTTATGCTCAATTATTTGCGGGAGTTCAACTATGTAAGTGGATTCCCTGCTGCAAAATCCAGCTTAGGCTGGATTGCTGTGTTTTGGAACATGATAGTGGGTCTAAGCTGGTCATTAGCTGGTCCAAGCCTTGTGTTTTTACACTTTTTTTCTCAAACAGCTTATTTCCAAAAATATCAGATCGTAATCCACCTCTCACTGGATAAGTCTAGCCTATGCTGGTTTAAGATGGTTGAGCTGGTCTCCCAGCTTGGCCAAACAAGTGTTTAGCTAGTTTAGTTGGTAGGCCAGCAACCCTCGAAAACCAAAAAAACAAGACCAGCTTTGGGGACTAGAAAACCACTCTGAGTAGTTAAAGATGTTTCTTTTTTTCCAGCAACAGAGACAGACCTTAGTAACACTAAAGAAGTCAGTCTGTGAAAGTGTCTCTGCAGTCAACACTTCTCTTTTAGCTTTGATAAAAGAGTATATTCTTCCTAAGAATCTTAAAACAGTCTTTATGGGCGGTATTGATCTATTTATTTAATGTCAGCCATGAAATGGCATTGAGAGAAAGAAACAGAAGGGCGAGGGTTTGTTCCTTAAACAATGACCATGCGGTGACTCAGACCTAGACCTTGGCGACAGAACATCAACCACACAGCTTTTCATTTACACACCAAATGAGAAGCACACAAGGAAAAAAGTACTGCAATTTTAGAGATCAGATCAGATTAGAGACCTGCTTCACTGCATAATAAATTAAATAAAAAAAGAGTCTTAGAACTTTTTATATGCATTAAATCTCTGAAAATAAAGCATTTTTAAAGTTGTCAAGGTTCTTAATATTATAAAAATACATTAAAAATACATGCTGTTTTTATTGAGGATAATCTGGTCTTTATTTGCATTACTATTAGACAATGAAATTAATGTGACATTCTTGAGGTTGTGTTGATTATGTAATCCCCAATCAGTTATTATTAGATTAGTTAAAGCAATTAAAAATGCTGGTCAAAGATCCAATTCTCGCAATTAACAAACCATTACCTATGAATTTTGCCTCAATAAACTTCTAATTAGCTGCTTATTAATAGTTAATAAGGTAGTTGTTAAGTTTACATTGGGGATGTAGAATATGGTCATGTGGAATATGGTGCTTTATAAGCATTAATAAACAGCCAATATAGTAATAAGCATGCTAATAAGCAACTAGTTAATAATGAGAATTAACTAGTTGACTCCTTGATTCTGATTGGTCGAACGTGGCATTCTACAGTTTAACATAATGGTGACTAAACCGCATATTGGACCGATTTCTTACCATTTCTTTTGCTCATTCCTCTCATATCATTCTGTTTCTTATAAATAAAATAATTCAACCCAAATTAACATTTTATAACCCTTTTTTTGTAAAGTAGATAAAATAAGCAAGATAAAATATAGTCAGCCGGTCATTTTTGCAAAATAAACCCCTTCAGGGTGGTACAAGACCTGATCAGTTTATTTTTGCGATAATGGCCAGCTGGATGCACATTATCCCTTACATATTAACTGTTTAGTTTGTCAGTATCAAAATAATAAGACAGTAGGTCTGTGCATGCTTTGATCCAGCTCAAATCCTCAACTAAGACCACTAAACACAGCACGCAGGGCTGATACACACACAGCTGAGCTGAATAATGAAGTCCTGAGCCTCAGCTGACTTATCGGAACATCTGCTAACCTCTGGGACGAAGAGGTACGTCATCTACTGCTACGCTCGTTCCTGAGCCAGATAACAGCACCGCTCTGCTCAAGCCTGTTAGTGTAAGTGCAGACAGCAGCAGCAGATTCTGCACATAGTAAGTAACAAATGGCAAATTGGCAAGCAGATGTTCCCTAAAACTGTCTAGCGTAATTTTGCAACTTAAAGGTGACGTGTGTAATTGTTTGGATGTTAAAATACTTTCTGGATGGATGCTTCACTTTTGGTGAGAGAAAGTACAAACAGGCCATATGCCATCCATATGGGTGATCTGCAGTATTTAAAAAACTCCAGTTTTATGCATCCACTGACAATTCAGTTTATTACATTGCTTACAGCAGAGAAGCCACAGCATGCTGCATATTTCAAAATCATGACTATTTGGGAATACTTAACAGTGTTTTGGCAGCAGTAATGTGCTGCCAGTGAACTATTTCTTATAAGTAGGGCTGCAACAACTAATCGATTATTATCGATTATGAAAATCATCGACAACGATTCTAATTACCGATTAGTCGGGTCTGCCCTAGGTGCACGTCCAACTATAGCCGGTTGCGTCAAATTACAGCACTGAATTACGCATTTCTATGGACAAAATGCATCTAAAAATAGTGGAGGAAACAGAATGAGATGCTGCGGGAGAGTTACGTGATCCAAGCTGCCCAAAACATGAGAATTCTTTATTTTAAGCTTTAAGCTAATGCATTAGCATAATGGCTTGCCCCTGCCCCAGATGATGCGTGTGCGTCCTCAGCGTAAAAAACTTTTAGTTTTTCGGTCATATCCTTATGTATAAATGTCACAAATTCACGTGAGCATTTCCATTTTTGCATAAAGGTCCGTCCTGACAGTCGGCGTTAAAGGGGTCATATGATGCGATTTAAATTTTTTCTTTCTCTTTGGAGTGTTACAAGCTCTTGGTGCATAAAGAAGATCTGTAAAGTTGCAAAGACTAAAGTCTCAAATCCAAAGAGATATTCTTTATAAAAGTT
>NW_015505318.1:931948-977606 GCF_001515645.1 Sinocyclocheilus grahami | reverse complement strand
GCCTCAGCTCACTCTATCCCGGCCCCAGCGCACGCTAAGCCGGGGCTTCGGCTCACGCTAACCCGGCCTCAGCTCACTCTAGCCCGGCCTCAGCTGACTCTATCCCGGCCTCAGTGCATGCTAAGCCGGGTCTTCCCCTCACGCTAGGCCGCTGTGTTTTTCGTTGTGAAAGCGAAACTACTTTTGTTGGGTCTTCCAAAAGAGGACACGACTACAAATCAGTGGTTAAGTTGTATTTACAACACTATTCCAGAACAGTTTAACCCAAATATCCAGATGTGTGCAGCACATTTTATGGAGGACTGTTTACTGATCCTGGGAGAGTAAAGTTAGACTACAATGCCGGCAGTTCTGACTCACGTAAGTACGTTTTCATTTAAAGGATTTGCCACTGATGATTCAAACACGAGTTTTGGGCAGTGAAGAGTAGCACTTGTTGTTTGTCATTTCTCCGATCACAAATGCAGACAGAGTTTTATGTTTACGCGGCGCGATGCAATGCAACGCGCGATGCGTAAAAAGACAGTATATGTCATTATAATCAGTAATTATGTCCCCACTGGATGCAACAAATGCCTCGTTTGTAATGGGTTTTAATGTTTTTGTCTCGTCGCTCCGGCCAGACACGGCATCAACAGTATGTGAGGGGCGTGACATTTCCATCTCACGCTTGAGGTATTCAGCCAATCACAATGCATTGGATAGCTGGCCAATCACAGCACACCTCGCTTTTTCAGACCGATGAGCTTTGTAAAAATCGACGTGTTTCAAAAATGCATGTCAACATGCATTGCGAGTATTTTATGAAAGTAGGAACTGTAAGGGGATAACAGCGTGTAATTCTCTGAATATAAATATTGCTTCATAACAGGATAGCCTTTTACAGGATAAAGAAATGATAGTAAGACGTGACTGTGATCAAAGTGAACGTGTGTTCCTGCATATTGTATTGCAAAACACTTTTGCTGCTATTGAGGTTAGGGACAGGTTTGGTGGTTAGGGTATGGGTATGGGTAGGTTTAAGCGTGGGTTAAGGTATAATGGATGAGTCAACAGTGTAATTATAAATGTAATTTTAATTTTATATATAACAGAAATTAATTACAGATGTAATTGCATGCAGGTATTTTTTTAACATAACAAAAATACAATGTAAAAACATGTATGTACACAATAAGTGCATTGTATCAAATGATTCATGTAAATGTAAGTACATATCAAGTTGGAACAAAATGTTTTACACAAAGAAATTAATAATACTTTTGAACAATATGTTTAAAAGTACATTACACTCACATGAGATGAGAACTACAGTCAATCAATAGACTAATATATGCTATTTTGCATGATTTTTCTTTATAGCCCAAATTAAGTTATTAAAAAGCAATGATTTTCTGATAGTTTCAAATGCTGAGAGAACTCTGATCTAATAAAGACATGTGACAAATAGGAAAGCGAACAAAAAGAAAATACTGTCTTGCAGACGATTACTTTTTGTAATTTTGAGTATTCGTTCATTCAGATTTCATCCTCAAGGTTGAAAGTTTTCTCCTGCCCACACAGAGATTTTTTTTTATACTGAAAACATGGACCAGTGCATTATTTTAGTTAATGTTTTTGTCCTATAATTTCTTAAGATGATCTGCCAAATGAACATTTTGTGGGTGAGCACGCACTCCCACATGTCTCCACAGAAAAGAAAAAAAATCATTTTAATGCGTAATCTTGCTTGCTGTCATTTATTATTTCTAAAAGAAAGAGTTGCGGGTTGTTTTTTCCATTCTCTGCAAGGTTCCATTTAGCATTTTTCAAGCAATTAAAATTATTAAATAAATAATAAAATAAATACATAAATAAACTTCTTCTAAAGACATGGGGCCCAAACTGCACTTGATTACTGCTGGATAGTTAACTGGAATGATTCTGATAAATCTCATGTCTCCATAACTCACAAGGGAAGCTAACAAAACAAGGCCAATGACATTGAAAGTATAACAACAGAAACACTGATCAGCCCATCTTATAAGTGGTCACAGCACAATCACTTGAAAATCAAAAGCCAACCTCAACTACTGCCGTTTCCCTAATTCTGCGCACTAACTGCATGCTGAGATTCCCTCAGTTAGGCTCTCTGTGATTTTGGACTCACGCGAGGGCTGCCGGTCTATCTAGTGCAGGTTTCTTTACAGGTATTTGGAGCGATTGTGGGCTTGTTATGTACTCTGCTGACCACAAAAATATTGTTGCTGGCGAGAAGCTCAGAGCTATACTATTTATGAGCAAAGAGGAAAGGGGAAGAGCATATAAAACCTGAATAAACAGGAAATACATCTGTTGCACACTCACACTACTGCTGTAAGTGAAAACCCCAAGTTAATCAGTCAGCAGACTATGCAGAGCAGTCATAAATGACCACCCCAGAGACAACCATAAACTTCCTGCATGCACATCTGCTCTCTGTCACACCAAGAATTTAGATAAGAGAAGATTTTGAGGATTTTTCTGCCGCTCCACAACACTGAGGACCCTCGACCACTATATAATAACAACATGTCAGATTTTGTTATTATAAAACGTTTGTATATGACCAAAGCATGACACCAGTGTTCGGGGGAGTTTCCAGCAGCTGTTTAAACGACTTCACACTAACACAACCTTTGTAGGCACAGGAAATATGTCAACAAAACAGTCTAGATAAGACCAAACCAGCATTGTCGCATGTGGATGACAGACAGACAGACAGACAGGCAGGCAGGCAGACAGATAGATAGATAGATAGACAGACAGATATATAATAAAACATGTGAAATGAAACATTTTATAATCAAAAAGTAATCTATTAATATAAAATAAAATTATCAATCACTTTGCCAACTCAGGGCCCTATTTTAACAATCTAAGCACATGGTCCAAATCGCACGGCGCAGGTACATTCAAGGCATGTCCGAATCCACTTTTGCTAGTTTAACGTCGGTGCACCCGGTGTTCTGTCGATTTGTGCTACCCTGTCAAATTTTGCTACCTCCTAGTGGGTAGTACAATTCGACAACGAAAAATGCTACCTGTAAACCTGGTCTCATAAAAATACGTACCTCTGGGTACTTTTCTGCAAGACCGTTTTTACGTACCTTACTGCACGTTTCACCGCAGTTTCAAAGAAAAATGTCCACTGAGTGGCGCTAAAACACGGGTTCAATACGTGAACCTTGGCACATTTTTATTCCATTGATATAGGTACATATTGCTGTGTTTTTATTACGTTGCTTCAGGTACGTACTGCGGCGGTTCAGAATTCAAATATCCGAGGACTGTCGCTAAAAGTTAATGCTCTATCGTGTTGGAAATATGCCTTACACCAAACCCAACCCTAAACCTACCCGGTAGTGTTAACAAATGCAAAACTGATATAAAAACGCATTTGTTGATGCAACCGTGCCATTTGAACTTCCTTATATGCAGATTTGAACTGTTTTGTCGAATCGTAGTTACATGGGATTCAAACCGGAGCTCCTCACCTCTCAAGTACGTCTCCGTAATCCGTGAGCTACCGAACAAACCTACTGTCTATGAAAAACCATAGATATGAAGATGGATATGTGAGATGCTAACAATTCAAAAGCATCAGTTTTCAAATCTCCCAGCATATTAAAATTGTTTTGAAGTCATAACACAATATTCTTCAAGTAATTGTGCGAAAATTACGCTTTATTAATCAAAACTAAATTTGTGTGAAAAGGAATAAAAGGTGTCTGAGTTTTACTGCCTCTAGTGTTCATTTCTTTTGGAAACTGATATGTACTTATTGGTATGTATTTCGCGTCTCGCGAAAAAGTGCCCCCAGGTACGTTTTTGCCATGAAACCAGGTAGAAAATTATGGTTTATGAACATCTACACCTACCACAACCCTAAACCTACCCTTACAGTAATGCAAATACAGTAATTATGTGTTATATTCGCGGGCTAGAAGGGATACAGCTACAGGAAACCAACAATAAATATTTTTTCTACCTATTAGATTGTGTTAATAAAAATGTCTACACCTACCCCAACCCTAAACCTACCCTTACAGTAATGCAAATACAGTAATTATGTGTTATATTCGCGGGCTAGAAGGGATACAGCTACAGGAAACCAACAATAAATATTTTTTCTACCTATTAGATTGTGTTAATAAAAATGTCTACACCTACCCCAACCCTAAACCTACCCTTACAGTAATGCAGATATATTAAATATTGTATGAGAAAAAAGACGCATTATTGATGTGCACATGCGCAGTAAACCCTGGTAGGACAATCTGATGGGTAGGATAAAATGTCAGGACACCGGCGCATGGTCTAAAAGGGTCGTTCCTATTCTTTTAATGAGTAATGGGTGTGTTTTGGGCATAATATGCAATAAACCAATCAGAGTCTCATCTCCAATTACCTTTAAGAGCCAGTTGCTCTTGTGCTATGGCGGATTCGCTATTTACAAGGCGGAATTTGCAAGAGCAAAGACTGAACGCATCTCCAGAGAGGAAACGGAGCTGCTCGTGCGCGAGCAAATAGGTAGCCTAATTCTGATACATGCAATGCCTATATCCATTATGACATGTTGGCATTTTTACATTTATGTAGTCTACACAATAATAATCTTTTACATTGTAATCCTTTAAATTTTTATATTTGGCATGTTTGTGTGCTGCTGCGCATCCCTGTGTGTGTAATAAACATAGTGTACGTGCATTGTGGACCCGCCTATAGGCGCATATTACTAACGCACCCTTTAAATAACAAAAAAATACTGCGCCATTTACTTTAGACCAGAGCATCTGAGCATCTCAACAACCTGAGAAACATGAATCTCTAAGTGAGTGAAAGACACTATGCTTTTTTATTTCACACCTGAACAGCGCTATAAATATAGTGTGTTATAGAACCTAGATGAAGGACGTTGTCATGGTGCTTGAGTAATAGGTGTCTCACATCTATTCTTCATGAGTAAGTGAGGTGGACAGAAGTGCATTATGGGGTTTGGGAGTCGGGTGGGAGTGTTTTTGGGAGAAGAAGTGAACAGATGCTGCAGTCAGAGGACTTGAGAAAATTTAAAACTACTTTCTATGGAGTTCCTGCACTAGCTCTTCAGAAAGTGAGTAGCTCTTATAATCTGTGTGGAAAACTTTCTCCACACACACAGTCTGCTGCCTCAAGCATTTGTTTCCTACTGTGTGTGTGTGAAACGACTGAATTCAAGTGCAAAAAAGCAACTCAACTTTTAGCAAAAAAAAATTACCTAAGAGAACACTTTTATCAAAATATGAATCTAGATCTTTTCATTATATCAAAACATGTTCCTTTTTTGCAGCAAACAAGAAGGCATAGTTTTGCATCAGGAATGCTGCGTGCTGCAATAAAACCTCATTATCATGACGCATGTACATCTCTAGCTGTGAAACTCCTCGTTTGTTTCCTAACGGCTATTTTCTTGACAAAGATGAGCAACTGCAATTGAAAGCAATAATATTTTATGTACTTAAAAGCAATTGTGTTATAATGAGTTGATCTTTTAGCTATGTTTTTAGAGACATTTGCTGATAACTTTGCAGAGAAAGTCTTCTATCTTATTTTAGACCCAGTTTTACATAATATGTGCTTAAACGACTGAATTCAAGTGCAAAAAAGCAACTCAACTTTTAGCAAAAAAAAATTACCTAAGAGAACACTTTTATCAAAATATTAATCTAGATCTTTTCATTATATCAAAACATGTTCCTTTTTTGCAGCAAACAAGAAGGCATAGTTTTGCATCAGGAATGCTGCGTGCTGCAATAAAACCTCATTATCATGACGCATGTACATCTCCAGCTGTGAAACTCCTCGTTTGTTTCCTAACGGCTATTTTCTTGACAAAGATGAGCAACTGCAATTGAAAGCAATAATATTTTATGTACTTAAAAGCAATTGTGTTATAATGAGTTGATCTTTTAGCTATGTTTTTAGAGACATTTGCTGATAACTTTGCAGAGAAAGTCTTCTATCTTATTTTAGACCCAGTTTTACATAATATGTGCTTTAAGCAAAGTCAAATTTTTTGAGGAAAGTGGAAATTTGTTAATCTCACACTTTATTTCACACACTATCCAGCGAGAACAAATTTACAAAACTAATTAAAACTGAAATAAATATGAATGAAATCTATGTAAACATTAAAAATCTAATAAATATGACAAAATACTAAAACTTTAACTAAAATTAAAATACTAATAAAAACTGATTCAAAATAATAAAAAGTATAATAGTATCTCACTGCTACTAGAATAACCCTGATTTAAGTGATTACAAGACTGTAATTGTATTGCAGCAGATTATGCTACAATAGTTCTTAAACACAAGCTTATCTACTGTATATCTTAAACACATTCTTATCTATAGTTCGAAAATTGTCTCACATATAATGATTGATTTCTTGTCTTTAAACATTTAAAAATAGACTTTGACACATCTACTGCACTGCAACCAGTTGCTCTCCATCAAGTGTGCTGCTTTTCTCCATTGTGAAACATCCTCTAACATGCTATTCAACGTGAATTCCCATTTTTGCTGAAATAAATAGCAGCAGGAATGTCTCCTAAAGGATGCTTTTAGCTGATGTTTGGTACATTTAATTCCTGAGTCAGTACTAAAATGTCTTTTGTACAAAACTAATTAAAACTGAAATAAATATGAATGAAATCTATGTAAACATTAAAAATCTAATAAATATGACAAAATACTAAAACTTTAACTAAAATTAAAATACTAATAAAAACTGATTCAAAATAATAAAAAGTATAATAGTATCTCACTGCTACTAGAATAACCCTGATTTAAGTGATTACAAGCCTGTAATTGTATTGCAGCAGATTATGCTACAATAGTTCTTAAACACATTCTTATCTATAGTTCGAAAATTGTCTCACATATAATGATTGATTTCTTGTCTTTAAACATTTAAACCACGCCAACGGTAAAATACCATAACACAAAAACAAACACTTACCGGAGAAAACAAGGAGCTCAATGGTGAAACCAATAAAACCAATAAAACCAATTGTGGGGCGTCCATCGCAGCTGCTTTTTCTTCCGTAAATGTTCGTAGTATACCATGGAAATAAAAAAAACGTTGCAATCCGTAAAGTTCTCCTGCTTTTCTCACAAGCGCGTAAAAGTAAACTCAGTCAAACTGTCTCGTCGGACACGGTGTTGACAGAGGAGCAAAACCTAACAAGTCGAGATGAGGGAACATCACAAAGAGCCGTGAGTGAGCAGTCGCTCGAGCTGCTGACAGTTCTGCGACCAATGAGCGAATCACAGTCAGACCTATAGAGGAGCTTTACAGCTTCACTACTTGCGAGATACTGACAGTACACGACTCATATCAAGACTGCATCACTCTTGTTCGTCATCGGCTTACAAGTGTCTTTGTTGCGTTAGTGCGAAAGCAATAGATGAAATCTCAAGGTCTCTGCTCTTTGTGAACACCTGGCTGCAGAAAATGACTCGTGTGTGAGCTTGTTTGTTTAGCAGGAGGATGCCATTTAATTAAATTGTTTAATTATCACAGTATACAAAATATAGAAGGTAAGAATGACTTATAATTACGAAGAAAAATTATATTTCATTTCATATTTCACAATATGTTTTAGGTAAAAAGTATGAATTGCCTTAATTCATGGGGATTGTGACATTTCCATTAATTAGCCTATTTTCTCTCAATAACTTGAGTTATAGTTAAAGTAATAATGTACACAAGAATGAAAAATTGAATTATTCCTTCAATGTTTATAGTATTATTTTAGCTTACCTGATGGTGTTGTCTTTGTATATCGTTAAGCAGAACCTGATTTTACCAAGTGCAACACGTTCCTGGATCAACATCTTTGTAAAGAACCAGTTCATAGTTTTTGTGAAATTTAGGCTTACAATCAGTGTTTGATGCTTGTACATCAGTGTCATTCATCTATCATTTCCTCTGATTTTAGGGATTACTCATGGTTAGGTGTAGGGATATGGTCAAGACTACATTTTTGGATTCAAATGTTGTTCCAGGGTCAACAAAATATGTTGACCTAGGAACACATCTAATTAATATTCTATCATATTGTATGATGTCCTGAGATGATGTTCTTTGACTAAAGAATTATCTAAAAATAAAATAAAATAAAAATTATACAAACTATGCTTTCTTTGTCATTAGCAGACACATTTTATCCAAAGTGACTTTTAACTCTATAAATTGTATAATTGCAGGAGCAACCTGGTTAAGCTCCATTCTCAAGGAAAGGGCACTGACTGATTTGGAATGTCATCTGATGAATATTCAGACAGAGACAAAATAATGTAATTAAAACTGCTAGAATCCATTATTCTGGATACATGTTTATTATGTAAGTGCCCTGATTAATATGTTGTTGCGTTCTGTTTCACACAATGATCCATCACAATGCTGATTTATAGCCTCTGTACTTTTAAATAAAAAATGGCTGCAATTAGTTTAAGAGTGCTTTTCAACATGAACAATTAATTAACTAGCATGAATTCAGGTTAATCAGTTTTGCAATTCATGTCTATTATATGTGTGCGCACACACACACACACACACACGCGCACAAACACACATACATACATATCTGCCTATCTGGCCATGGTCTCAAGTTTCTCAATTAAATTCCATATATATTGATATAACAATGGTTTAGAGATAAGATTATCCTTCAGTTGTGCATGTGAGGCTGGATGCAGCTTGTCTTGTGATAAATAAGCTAATTTCTGTGTCTCAGAACAGAGCTCATTCTAATCATTTTCCATTTAAACTAACTAAATCACATTTGGTGAAAAAATACTCACTGTAATATCTGTGTTCACACCGCTGAGGATCAGCCCCCCCACTTCTGATTGTTCAGTGATTGATATGATCTCCTGTGCATGCAGTTATTGAGAAACTGCCATTCTGTGCATGCAACGTTTCCCCCAAGGCTTATTATGCATGTGACATCTCATCAGACAGAATCAGTGGATCTATTTCCTGAGGATGAATGTCTGAATGCTCATTCATTATAAGTGCAGAGTTAATGTGCCTGAGATCACATTACGGTTGCTTTGTTCATGAATACTTGTTTACAACTACTGCTATCATTAAATTACTAAAATGTGGCTTTCAGTGCTGTACAGCATCATTTATGTCATTGATTCAGTTACACAGTATTTCACATTTTATTAAGAAAACTTTACTGGAAATTTACTCACCCCAGATGTAGATGTAGTTTGTTTCTTCATCTGAACATATTTGGAGAAATTTAGCATTATATCACCAATGGATCCTCTGCAGTGAATGGGTGCCATCAGAATGAGAGTCCAAACAGCTAATAAAACTATCATAAGTAAAACGTGTTTTTAATAAACAAATGCATCAAGACATTTTAACAATCCAGAATATTGCTTTCTCTCATCTCAATCAGCAGAGAAATATACGCAGATCAAGCACTGTTTGCACACAAAAAACAATCCAAAAGAGTTCTAAACAAATATTTCTGTGAATTTTGATGTGAGAAGACAACAGGGGATAGACTTTATTATGGATTGGAGATGGAAGGATTATTATAGATTATAGAGTGGTGGATTTTTGGCCAGAAGCTAGTTTAAAGTTAAAACAGTGTGATGTTTTTATCAGCTGTTTGAACTCTCATTCTGGTGGCACCCATTCACTGAGACTATCCATTAGTGAGCAAGTGATGTAATGCTAAATTTTTCCAAACCTGTTCCAATGAAGAAACAAACTCATTCTGACTCAATTCTCAGCAGATTTTCATTTTTGGCTTAACTATTCCTTTAACAGGAGTGACTGACACAACCACTCTGCATTGCGTTGCATTGTAGTGTTAGTCACCATATAGTTTGTGCATTTATTGTTCTTCATTTAGTCTTCATTTAGTCTTTACTGCTTTTCATATTTAGCTTTATACCAAGCAATCAAAAGGATAATACATGAACATGTTGCATTATAAGGTCTTACCTGGGTTTATGTGCAAGACACATATTCACTAGGGTTTTAAGATCTTAAGGTCACTTGAAAATGCGAAGCAAATGCAAATCTTAATTGCATAACCATTCAAGGGTTGGGTCAGCCAGGGCAGGTGTATTCTTATGCAGATTTTTACCTTTGGGTACCATTGTACTTATTCAGATCTGACTGAAATAGATAACCATTTTTAGGGCATAATTTCCCCTTCCTACTGAAAACCCTTGACGTTTACTTTTTCATTAATGCAAATATTTGTCCTGGCTTTGCGCTCATGGCTGTGAAGAAATTGCTATTTACAAACAAACATTTCGGCAATACTTTCAGGTGGCACACCTAGAAAAGAGCTCTTTTAGAACTTCAAATTTTGCTAATGGTATCTAATGTTGGTAGATTTTCATTTCACTGAAGCATCGCACTCAGTCACAAATGTCTGATTTAACCTCTTAAAACGCAACTATAATAACAAATAAAAGGCTGAATACCAATGATGTGACCCAGGCTGAAATCGGGAAAGCATGAGCAGTGTTACAAATTGTACAATGGTAAGAAAAAGTATCTGAAACATTTTCATTAGAATGAACTGCCACCACTAAAACCTGCTCACCTTAATAACCCAGAAGTGTTGTTTTCTGTTTGACGTCACAATCATTTCATCTGTTCAGATGAAGAACTAAGGGTGAGGTTCTGTATGTCAAAAGCACTCACTCAAATTGGCATACATCGATAAATTATACCTCACTGGGCTCATGCTAAATATAGATGAGTCTGCCTTCTATTTCCTTGCATCAGTTTCCCAGAGCTCTTCAAACTTAATGGCCCAAGAAGCCTAAAAAAAGCTTTGTCACTCAGTATAGGGCTTGGAAGTTCAAAAATTAGAAGGGAAGACTTCACATTTTAATTGACATGCCCTTTCACGAATATGACCAAAATGTGGGCACAAGATGGCTTTCTGCCAAGTTCCTGTTTGCCATATTCCACAACCAATCAATGAAACCTGTTCGGATAAAATTCCTTTGAGGCTAAGGAAAGCGTGGGGATTCTGAAGTGCCAGACATTTTTTTTCAGTACCTCTTCACTGAAAATAAGCATCGTTTCCTTGGAGAGTAAGTGAAAATTACCACAGAAGTTACTTTAGAAAAGATTAATTTAAATCTTGGATATGTCATTAGTGAGAATATTTCAAGGCTTCAGTAAAAAGTAACAAGCTTGTTATGCAAGTGTATATGTGTGGAAGAAAATGTGCCAGTCAGTAATTAACAAAGTTTGTTGTGTTCAGGCAGAATGTCATTACTCATTGCTGTTTAAAATCACCCACTGAGACTTGTAAATGAGTTGTAATTTTGCAGTAGGCTCCAACATGCTGCTTGGTTTTAACAATCACTTAATTGTTAAAAATGATTAGGCGTCAACTTAGTGATCCTGGCTGAAGTAATCAGTAATAATGAACAAAAACTCTTTCACCAGTAGTGTAAACAATCTGATGGAAAGCAGAGAATTATTCTTTACATACTGACCTTGTATAGCCTACATAGTCATGTATTTCATTAGACGAAAGCATAGCGGATGGCATTTTTTGTGTAAGAACTTTAACATGTGAGCAGCCTGTTCTCATTTTACAGTCATTTCACAGTACATTATTATGCACAAAAAAATTCTGTGTTGGAAAACTGGCAAGCATAGATGACAAATTGTTCATAGAGTGAAGTGTGCAAATGACCAAGAGCTTATGAGTGGGTTAAGATTAATGTGTAATAAATAATGTATTTGTATTACATTTAACCATAAAATCAGGTGAAAGTCTTTATTTAGTTGGCACTTAATTTACACTTAATTTGCAACTACATGCCAACTAACTTTCATTAGAGTATTAGTAGACTGTTAGGTTAGGGTTAGTAGAATAAGTTGACTTGTACTTGCAAAGTTAGAATATGTGTTGTGGGACCATCAAAATAAAGTGTTAGCAGATTAAACAGACATTTTACTATTACTCCAATGATAGTTAGTTGATATGTAGTTACAAAGTTACTTATAGTTAGTAGAATGTCTAAAGTGGACTATCAAAATAAAGTGTTACCCAAAACAGTTATACATATAAGAATATAAATCAATGTTTTCTTGTAAATATGTATGATAAACTGTTTTGAATTTTTCTGAGTGAGTCATAATTCAACTGATTTGTAAAAAAAAAAAAAAAAGATTCATCAAGGGAACAAAACAAGTGTCTACTCTCTTTATGGTTTTTATAAAAGTGAGTCATTGAAACATTCACTTAACTGATTCATCAAAACACTAATTCATTCACGAACGCACAGTAGTTTATTCTGCAGTGGCTTCATTTGGAACAGTGCAAAAATAGACAAAGTAATGCCTGTGTCCAAAATGTAAATATACAGTGGGTACGGAAAGTATTCAGACCCCCTTAAATTTCCGTACCCACTGTAAGTCTATCAAAGCAACATCATTGTGATACTGGTCTTGTTATATGTTTCACAGGGACGTAAGAGAAGTTTCAAGCAATGAAATTTGTCAAACAACCACCATAAACCTCCCATCACACACATCTCGCACCTATAAACACAATTAGACTGGTTACAGGGCCTTTCTAACTTTCACCTTGTCTATTTAAAGAAGTCATTTTATGTGCAGTAAGCACACAACTGGAGCTTAGTGGGCAATCGAGTAACCATAATAATATGTGTTTGCTTACAGAATGGGGGCGAGGAATGAGGAGCCACACATGAGACACTATAAACCATGTGGAAAAGGGTGCTTTGGAAAACACGACAACCTCGCACTTCACAGCGCCAGTCCAGTACTAAATAGCCTTGACAGCATATTGGACATTCAGAGGTGAATAGATATTTTTAGATCCACGGTGTTCACTAAGCATTAGAAGTAAGGGTTGCATAGCTGGAATATTAAGTCTGTGAATGTTTGAGACATTTGCAATATATTAAGTCTACTGGTGGAGAAATATGCTCCTAATTTTACCAAAGTTATTCTCATTTGGTTCTCTTTAACCCTGACTAAGATTTTTTTTAAAGTAGCACATTATGCATTAAAGAGTTTAGACTTTGAAGTCAACATGAAATGGTATTTGCAACCTATTTTTCTATGTGAAACTTTTTTCAATAAGAAAACAAATGTAGGGCAAGACTAGATTTGCATTCTCTAAAAATAGTTTTAATCGTTAAAAGTGGGCATTATGTACCAAAAAAAAAAAAAAGTCAGAGGACTTGGAGATGTCAGTCAAAAATAAAAATCGTTTCAGAAGCAGAGAAGCCATATACTTACTATTTTTGCAGAATTTTAATGCAAATTGCAATGTGTTGAGGCAGTATTGTTGGAAACGTGATTTTGGTTATTCTTACCCTCCATGAAACTTTTTATTTTTTTGATATATTTATAAGAATCAATATTAACCAGGGGTCCAAACACACCTGAGAACCTTACTTTTTGTTTTTGATATCAATCCAAAGCAGATAAATGGGTTATCTCATGCAAGGATTGTGATTGAGAACAGATTTCATCCTGGTTTGAGGTCATCTGGTAACACCTCAGTCCTTTTTGAAGTGACAGATGAGGTCAGAAGTGAGAATGATTTTATTCCATGTTGAGACTGTGACACCAAGGGAAGGATAATGTAGTGCTACCTTTCCCGTGAAATGACCAGTAAAAGTGTGATCTACGGAAGTCCAGGAGCCAGGGGTGCATCTACTTTTTCCTATACTAAAAATGTATAAAAGATTTCCAGGCTATTATTTGGCAACATGTCTTTGATGTTGTTGTTAAATCATACATTGTGGATTGCAGTCATTTACCATCCATCTCTTCGCTTCCCAGTGCCACTTCCGAATAAAAGCTGCATCTACTTTTGACTTTCAAAAGAAGCGACAGATCCTCCCAGAGGTCATTATCCTGCCTGCATGAGAGCAGGACCCCATAGCTGGCGTACTGCAGCTTATTGAGCTTTTCAAGGGTACAGGGACAGCATGGTCACAGACCACACTCCTAAACAGCCTATTTATATGAGACTAATTAAACCACAAAGCCCTGAAGCAGACAGCACCTTTATTTCTCTCCTCTGTGTGTAACCAGTGTGTTAAGGGTTGGAGCGGCTGTGTTAGGATTCACCGCCATTAATGTTCTACCACCTGGTGTTAGAAATCCCATGGCACATGATACTGTTCCCTCTTGTTCATGGCAGATGCACTAGTTTTTTTAGTCATCTTTTTCTATTTTTAAAGTGTAAATTTGACAGGAAGCAACTGTCATACAAACTGTTTGCCAACATGCTCAAAGAAACTCAATTACAGTGGGACTTGTTACTTGTTGATTCGTGACAGTCAATATTGTAGCATTTCCGTAGCCTAAAAATACATCAGTGTAAAGTTAAACTCGATGTTCACTTTACTTTCGCAACTATTGCCTTCAAAAACCCATTGAATCTAACTAGCAGAGCCAAGTTTATCTCAAAGAATGCTGTGAATCCAATGGGCCATTTGATCTATTCCATCAAATCCATTTTAATTAAAAAAATAAATAAATAAAAATGATAAATTCTACGGATAAATTCTACTTTTCGGTCTTACTGACCAGAAAGCTGGTGCTCTTGGAGCCATATTCTGAGAACTGAGAAAGTGACAGTGTAATTCTGCAGTACTGGCAGCTAGACTTAAAAGATTTACTAAGACCCAATAAATCTTAAAAGCCGTCAATCCTGGAAGGACTGATATCGACTGAGTGACTACTCCAAGATGACAGGCAGTAGTTTTTGAGGAATTTTGATTTGGATAACATGTTGGGCTCTTAATGCTAAATGTCAGTGGCCTTTAATCAGCTTTACTGCCATGAGATCGTACACTTGTGGTTCAACAATTTTATATCCAGCTATAATTCTAGAGATTAGGCTGTGGATTAACCACAAACTTTATATAATACCTAAAAGCTTTAATATTGAATGTTTAAGAAATGTGCAAGATATATAAAAATAGTGTTGTAGTCAATGTCTTAAGTTTATCTTGTATTTGCTATTTTTGTGTACATTCAATTGTCACAATTTGTAATTAAATTAACTATTTTTTTTTGTCTACTTATAATCTTTGTCTGTGGCTAAATTGTAATAATTTGAATGCACAGAGTTTAAATTAATTTGAAAGATCAATTTTATGTAAATTCTAGATTTATAAAAAGTGCCACCAATGCAAATATTTATAACTGCAACTTTCCAAACCAATAAGTCATTTATATCCATTAATCTGTTATACTTTAAATATCTAATATTATAAAAGGAGGTACAAAAATAAACAGCATTTGTTTAAAAAAAAATAATTAATACCTTTTTGATAATCAAATGCTTGCTATACTTTTGTTATGACTTTACTTAAATTAGTAAAAATACAAAAAGTTTTATAAGAGGGACAAAAGCTTCTCCTTTCTCTACTAGATGTTATACTTAGTATTTTCAGCAAAAGTTTCTTCATTCTAACTGTGAGTCTGCTGCAAAATTCTAATGAGCCACAACATTTTGAACTGTTCAGCGCTGCTATTGTTATAATAGATGCTGTTCAACATAAAAGCATGCTTTCCTGTTTCTGATAACGCCTCAAGCACAAAATAGATGCAAATGCTCTTACCATGAGTAGTGAACAAAAAATTGCACCATTTTATACTGAGAAATTCTGACGAAGATGTTCATTAATCTGAATTATTATATAGAATGAGGTCACAGCCTCCCACTGAGCGACTCCCTATCTCATTTTTCAGTTCCTTGACGATCACAGCACCTGTAGTTCAGCATTTGTAAGAAAATCTCTAGGAAAAATTATTAGGAAAATTATAAAAGGGAGAAACAAAACCAATGAGAAAAACTAGAATCATTTCTGTACTGATTAAGAGGCCTGTGCCTCAGTATGCAAATAACGTTTCCAGTACAAACAAAACTGAGAGGGTTGACACACTGAGACACATGGTGAATTTTCAATTCTTTAAAGAAATTTCACATGGGCCTCACATCAAGGCAAAGTAAACACAGTTAACCTTAGAACACACTATTTCTTTTAACAACATTTTTCATCTAATATGAGGCCTGTGCAGAGAACTGGTGAAGACAAGTGGATAAAAGAATGATGAAACGATTATGTTTTTCAGTAAAATTAATTTCTACTAAATGCCCCATTTGAGCAAACAATGGCTTATCCATTCTGGCTCTGACTTGTGAACGGTTACCCCCTCCAGGCTAAACAAAGTCAGCATGCCCGCAACCTATTCAGTCATTTGCTACACTAAAATCGCTGCTGTCTAAGGGAACAAGAGACTTGACAGGAAGAGAGATTTCACAGGCCTTTTGGCATTAATGGCCTTTGGCGCTGTAAACTCCATATGAGCATAATTCTCTATGGAATACAAACTCATTCAGGCTGTGACTTTGATGATTATTTTTAACTTCCAAACAAAGCCATAGTTCAGAGTGAAAAGGCAGTTTTTGCATTTTGAAACAACCCTTTTAAGCAAGTGTTGTTAAAGGGATAGTTCACCAAGATATGAATGTTCTGTCATCCTTTGCTCACTTTGATGTCATTGCAAACCCATCTGAAACAAAGACATTTTGAAGAATATTTTTTACAGCTTTAATTTGTCAACTCAATGAAAGTCAGCGGGGTCCAAACAGCATTGATTGGACCCCATTGACTTTAATGTGTAAACAAACAACACTGAGACATTTGTTTTAAATATTTCTGTGATCTATTTTTGAGTAAGCTATCCTTTTAAGGTTAAAGCATGTCTTTCCTTTTTATATTTCTTTTTTATTTAACTATGCATTTGAACATATTTGGCAGTTTTTGAGGCTGGTTGACTTCACTGGAACAAAGACAATGACAGTAATGTTTCATGACATTCCCATCATTTGCTCCAAGGACTGATATTAAAAAAATCATTAGCATTTCTTATGCAATGAAATGCAGTGTAGTCAGTTCAGACATATGAAAAAAGTTTGGCATTATACTGTCCATTAATTAAAACAGGCAACTGTAAATAGAGCAGAATGGTGATATAACAATGTTATAAAAGCTCAAAAATGTTGCATGTTTACACTAAACTATGGGCAAAATACATTTAATTTGACATCACTCATCACCAATCAATCACTTTTTATCTCTCGCTGCAGACCTGGAGAGTTATTCAAATACAATTTCAATTTCACTTGAGACCGAAATCAGCATATAAATGAAAGACCAAAACGTCTGTGAGATCAGAAGGTTGAACATCAACAACATGCATGCGTCATAACTTCCATGAAATAGGCACCTGATTCTGTCATGTGTTCCCTTTTGGAGTTTGGAAGCCTAAAAATATTTTCTAGACTCTCGTATTTGACCCAACTCAACCTTGAGTTTTGACGCTGCTAGAAAATTTACATTAAATCTGACTCATACTAATATCTTTGGCCAGGAGAAGCTTTTAAAGAGATTAGAGATTTTTAGAGGAGAGCAAATTCCATCAAGCTGTCAGGTGTTTCTCCAGTTGTATTAAACCCTTTTCGTAGGTCAAACAGACTCTGGATTTATTGATACAATGTGACACAATATGCACATGACAATCCAAATTAGCTTTGTGATATTTGCCAGGACACTTTAATCTTACCCTCAGGAAAAAATAAAACAGCACTGAAGTGTCCTTGTATCTGTCTTTGCTCAGTATTATCAGAGATTGTGCCAAGCTCTTAGACTGCCAACATGAAAGAGTCACTTACCCACTACTGCAAACTTTCGCCATTTGACTCCGCAGGGACCCCACGAGAGTCAATTATAGTATAGCCTCCGAAGTTTAGTAGTCACTTAGTATTTTTGCAAAGCCTGTAAAGGATGATTCATACCAGGGTCAGTCATTGGTTGCAATAAAAGCGCACTTTCTATGACTTTAAGTACTAAAAAAGCCATCGCAAAAAGTCTAGTGTAGTCAAAAATAAACACTGGACCCCAGTGGTTTTCGTTGTATGGACAGATATCAAAATGTCTTCTTTTGTGTTCTAAAGAAGAACAGGTTTGGAATATAAATAGATGAGTAAATGACAGCCAAATTAGCTGAACTACCCTTTTAAGCATGATGGAGGGTCTCAGAATCAGCTGTCATTGAGGGGAGCCTGGTTTATTACAGTATTTACAAATGGATTCATCTACAGGAAATGACATCATCGGTATGCTCGACATAGTACTAGCATTTCTGCAGCTGTTCATCAGACTATTTATGGCAGTATATCTTAGGTTATTGCAGGGACAGTGCAGCCCAATAAACAGAGATGGTCTTTATGTGCTCTCCTGAAACTGTCTAACATCCCCTACAGGGAAGCAAAAAAAAAAAAGCTGTGATTTCCACTGAATCACGAGAATGTACGCATGTGAATCATCTGTTTGAAGGTCACATGTGTCCAGCACTTGTGTTTATTAAATAGCACCGTCTACATTCCTTGGCCGCCATATGATTCATGTGGTCCTTGGCAGAGAGTCTTGAATGTCTCTTGTGCTCTTCCACCATTGGCATTTGTCTAAGCACTGATCAGTCTTTTAGGGCAGCGCTTGCTAAATTAATTCAACCATTAATGTAAAACCACAAAATAAAGGACAAAACAAATAAATGAACAACTTACATCACTCTATTAGTTGCCAAATTCAGCATAGGAAAATTAAGGGACAAACTAAGCTTTTTTATTCCATTTGAGATTCAAGAAAAGCATTGATGCCAGCATATAATTTAATACACAGTAAGCCTGCAGCTATGGGTGCACATTTTTCAACTGAATTTGTTCCTAATTAAATCATCTGAAATATGAAGCATTTCAAAGTGTTATTTATTTACAGACATTTTCCACTATTATAATTTGCCTAGGTAGAAGCTAAGTTGAGATGTGTGTAATGGTCTCTGACACTTAGGTACGACATTAAAATTTATTTATCTTTACAACAGCAATGAAGTCATATGTAAGCAAGTGAATCTCAAATGCATTTAGCACTTATTTTAGTTGACATACTCAAGCAAAATTATGTCTTTTTACTTCACTATTTCCAAAAATACAACTGAAAGTGCAAAAAGCATACCATCATAACTTGTTTACATTCTAATATGTTACAAAAAATAAAAATTAATTTACATTTACACTTAGTCATTTAGCACACGCTTTTATCCAAAGTGGCTTACAAATGAGGACAATAAAAGCAGTCAAAACTAACAAAAGAGAGTTAGGCGAATTGTTAATTTTGTTGTGATAGTATGTCCTTATAACAGTGGAGACATTAACAGAGAATAAAGAGAGGAGTGATCAATATACATTAAGGTCAGTAGGATTTTGTGATTTGCGCTATACTCTTTCTGCAGCTCTGAGCTTCGAACAATGCTCACGGAGAACATCAGATAGCCAAGGGGCAGAAGAGGTGGTACGAGCTGGCCTGGAAGACAAGGGGCAGACAGTGTCTAAACAAGATGTAAGAGTGGAGTAGAAATTATCAGTAGCACTGTTAACATCAAGAGATGATAACTGTTCAGGGGAAGGAAGCAAAGATGAAACCATAGCAGATAGCCGGGAGGGTGAGAGTGAGCATAGGTTACGTCGAAAAGTGACATGTGTAGGGGTATGTGTTGTGTCAGGAACAATGTTGAGGTTAAGAGTGAGGAGGAAGTGATCCGAGGTGTGGAGTGGAGTAACCAGCACATGATCAGTGGAGCAGTGTCGTGTGTAAATAAGGTCCAGTTGGTTGCCTGATTTGTGAGTAGCCGTAGTTAACACTCGCTTGAGATCAAAAGAGGCAAGCAGAGTGTGGAAGTCTGCAGCCTGAGGTTTATCTAGGTGGATGTTGAAGTCTCCAAGCATAACTAGGGGAGTACCATCCTCAGGAAAGTTTGAGAGCAGCACATCTAATTTTTCCACGATTTTCTTGATACTCAGAGATGGTAAAGGATTAAATTTTCAATCATTAGAGATAAGCAGACCAGTACCTCCACCTCTTCCAGTCAGACGGGGCGAGTGGGAAAAAGATAAATTATTGGAGAGTGCTGCAGGATTAGCATTGTCCTCTGGTTTGATCCATGTCTCTGTCAGGGCCATGAGGTTTAGTCTTGACTACTTTCTTTTTCTATTGGTCTCTGGCATTGCCAGTCTCCTGTAAACAAAGCAGATTTTATTACTTCTATTACAAGTCATTCAAGCAGGGGCGTAGATTACGTGGGGGACGCGGGGGACGTATATATACAAACCCAATTCCAAAAAAGTTGGGACACTGTACAAATTGTGAGTAAAAAAGGAATGGAATAATTTACAAATCTCATAAACTTATATTTTATTCACAATAGAATATAGATAACATATCAAATGTTGAAAGTGAGACATTTTGAAATGTCATGCCAAATATTGGCTCATTTTGGATTTCATGAGAGCTACACATTCCAAAAAAGGTGGGACAGCCCGTGATCTTCGGGCCCTTAGACGGCACTGCATCACATACAGGAATGCTACTGTAATGGAAATCACAACATGGGCTCAGGAATACTTCCAGAAAACATTGTCGGTGAACACAATCCACCGTGCCATTCGCCGTTGCCGGCTAAAACTCTATAGGTCAAAAAAGAAGCCATATCTAAACATGATCCAGAAGCGCAGGCGTTTTCTCTGGGCCAAGGCTCATTTAAAATGGACTGTGGCAAAGTGGAAAACTGTTCTGTGGTCAGACTAATCAAAATTTGAAGTTCTTTTTGGAAAACTGGGACGCCATGTCATTCGGACTAAAGAGGACAAGGACAACCCAAGTTGTTATCAGCGCTCGGTTCAGAAGCCTGCATCTCTGATGGTATGGGGTTGCATGAGTGCGTGTGGCATGGGCAGCTTACACATCTGGTAAGGCACCATCAATGCTGAAAGGTATATCCAAGTTCTAGAACAACATATGCTCCCATCCAGACGTCGTCTCTTTCAGGGAAGACCTTGCATTTTCCAACATGACAATGCCAGACCACATACTGCATCAATTACAACATCATGGCTGCGTAGAAGAAGGATCCGGGTACTGAAATGGCCAGCCTGCAGTCCAGATCTTTCACCCATAGAAAACATTTGGCGCATCATAAAGAGGAAGATGCGACAAAGAAGACCTAAGACAGTTGAGCAACTAGAAGCCTGTATTAGACAAGAATGCGACAACATTCCTATTCCTAAACTTGAGCAACTTGTCTCCTCAGTCCCCAGACGTTTGCAGACTGTTATAAAAAGAAGAGGGGATGCCACACAGTGGTAAACATGGCCTTGTCCCAACTTTTTTGAGATGTGTTGATGCCATGAAATTTAAAATCAACTTATTTTCCCCTTAAAATGATACATTTTCTCAGTTTAAACATTTGATATGTCATCTATGTTGTATTCTGAATAAAATATTGAAATTTGAAACTTCCACATCGTTGCATTCTGTTTTTATTCACAATTTGTACAGTGTCCCAACTTTTTTGGAATCGGGTTTGTATATATAAAATTTCTGTCCCCCTCACTTCTGAAATGATGGCTACGCCCCTGAAGTAGTGTATTACTAGACATAGGCAAAGTGCGCAGGTTGTTATGATTGCACTGTCTACAGTGTGTGATGCATGGTTTGCGAGTGGTAGTGATAGTAGGGATCTGGAAACACATAGTAAGAATTATGTTGTAAATAAATGTTCAAATGCTCAAATGCTGATACATAAAATGTTAATACATAAAATTAATTTTTTTACTCAAGCATTTCAGAATGAGACTTTTTTCGTAGTACATAATACACATTACACAGTTCTATACTGGATTGCATGAATCAAGCAAATTCAGATCTATCAAACCCAAAAACAAAACACAAAAATGATTTATGTAATTTTAATCAAATGAATGTTTCCCCTTAAGTAGCAAAGCCATTATATTAGCTGTGCTTTGCTTTTACAAAATCAAACCAAAGCAAATAAATTGACTAAAAAATATTGCACAACAGGTACATGAAGACAAATTAAATAAAAAAATCTCCATAAATATGCAATTAATTGCCAGACTATTTTTGTCCAAACACTCGTTAAGAAAACTGTGCATTATCATCCTTAATTTGGAAACTAAACACTAAAGCCCTTACAAAAATATCCTGCAGGAATTCCTGAAGGAATGCTGCTTTCTGTGCAGGGATCATGTAGGAATCCTGCAGGACAGAACTAAATTCCTTCAGGACAGAGACATTCCTACAGGAGTCCTGCAGGATTGTCCACACGTTCACAAGTACTTACCTGCAATTATATAATTTACTAACAAATTTTTTTACAACATTTTCAGAATAAAAATTTCACTGACATATCTTAAACAAGTTGTTCACATATCACAGTATAAATTTTAGTATTACTTGCACTTTTATTTCACAGTGGATTTGATATATTGTATTGTACAGAATTTTTAATTCTTCCAACATTCATGTACTGTATATATTCATGTAAAATAATTTCATACATGCATTCATTGTATCACACATTAACTGTACATATTATAAATAACTACATAACTGGAAATATATAACAAAACTATAAATATTTAAAAAAAATGTTATATACAGATTACATATCACAAAAATTTAAAATATTATTTGTCAATGCTTAATAAAAATGCATATTGCAAAAATGAATAATCTACTGTTGTACAATACAATCATGCCAAGAATTAAACCCACAGTGCACTTTAAACTTTCTCAAACAATACACTAAATAGACTGTTTAATCAACAACCAGAGCCATCAACAGACCAATACAACGCGTTTTACATACTGAATAGACTTAAACATGCAAAACCACAAGTGTGACCTCAAAGTCATACAGTACTTGCTAAAATAAAGTTATAACTTATAAATAAACAATATGAATATATGACAGATTTACAAATGATTGTACCATAGTATACAATATAACATTATATACATGCATTACCATTCACACAGCTATTCAATCAACCTCCCATTTATTCGGTTGAATGCAGAGTCAATCATGCACATTTTTAAAGTAAACACAAGTTGTTTTTATTTCATTGCATTTAATTAATTTGACCTCACTCAAAATACAGCTCTCCTTGACTATCCCAGAGACAATAGTCCCTGTTTGTCTGTCTTTAATCGCGGTAAATTTGGCAGTGCTAACTGGATTGATAAAGCTGTAGCCTATGTCAAGCCCCACATCGACAAATGATCTCACAAGTACCACTGCCCCATTTTCTGTAAGAACTGCATGGTTAATTCTCGATAGTGTTGTGCTTGCCTTAGTGAAATCAGCTTCCATTAATTATAGCCCTTTGATAGAATGAACACTGGTGAACATTTATGCCATTCTCTCTAAGAAGATGTGCCTCTCTGGGTGTTGGTGGTCTTGTAATTGGTGAACCAAGGTAGATTACATTAGTTTTAGTCATGCAATTTTTGGCAACTTTGTACCAACGTAACATCTGGTCTACAAAGTCCTTGCTCACTCGATGAGTACTACTGCTGTAAATGCTTGTCAAAAGCTTGGGAACACTTTGAAAAAGAAAAAATTTGACAATGTTTTTCCATGCTTGTTTTGCACATTCATATTCAATTTTATACATGCATCTAAATGCCACTTCTGATGCAGATTCGGTTTCCTCTGCAGTGGAAAAAATAATGATAATTATTCTAATTAACATGAAATTGATAGCCAAGGTTAGGGGAAAATTGCCTTTTTATAAAGGTAACAAAAAATGCCATGAGAATCCATTTCAAGGGATAGTTAAACCTAAATTATAATTCTGGCATCATTGACTTATCCTCTAGTTGTTCCAAATCTATGAGTTTCTTCTATTGAACTAAAAAGATGATATTTTGAATGTCAGTTACCAGACAGTTGACAGTAGCCAGTGACTTCCATAGTAGGAAAAAAAATAAGTCACTGGTTACCGTCAACTGTCTGGTTACTGACATTCAAAATATCGTCTTTTTAGTTCAATAGAAGAAAGAAACTCATACAGGTTTGGAACAACTAGAGGGTAAGTCAATAATGACAATTTTTATTTTTGATTGACCTATCCCTTTAAGGGAGCATATACAAATCTGATGATTTAAGTAACAGCTTACAGAACACTAATGGGAATATTGCTTCAGATAAATTACATTTACAACACAAAAATTATAAACTTTACTAGATGTAGTTAGTTATTGCACCATCACAGTATTTGAAAAGAAACGTGAGGAGAGTGAGTCGCCCGCCGTGTGAGGAAGGTGAGTCGCCAGCTGAGGAGAGTGAGTCGCCCGCCGTGTGAGGAAGGTGAGTCGCCAGCTGAGGAGAGTGAGTCGCCCGCCGTGTGAGGAAGGTGAGTCGCCAGCTGAGGAGAGTGAGTCGCCCGCCGTGTGAGGAAGGTGAGTCGCCAGCTGAGGAGAGTGAGTCGCCCGCCGTGTGAGGAAGGTGAGTCGCCAGCTGAGGAGAGTGAGTCGCCCGCCGTGTGAGGAAGGTGAGTCGCCAGCTGAGGAGAGTGAGTCGCCCGCCGTGTGAGGAAGGTGAGTCGCCAGCTGAGGAGAGTGAGTCGCCCGCCGTGTGAGGAAGGTGAGTCGCCAGCTGAGGAGAGTGAGTCGCCCGCCGTGTGAGGAAGGTGAGTCGCCAGCTGAGGAGAGTGAGTCGCCCGCCGTGTGAGGAAGGTGAGTCGCCAGCTGAGGAGAGTGAGTCGCCCGCCGTGTGAGGAAGGTGAGTCGTGGCAAACTCAGTAGCTCCTGGCAATAGTATAGTGACTTCCCGCAACAAGTTATTAGTCTTATTTTTGGACCGGAAGGCCCGCCATAGGAAACAAGTAGTAGGAAAGAGAATGATTTAAAAGCCATACTTATGTCCCTTGCCGGTGTCCCTGCTCAGTGGAGTCAATGGTCTTTACACTCTTCGGTCTTAACTCGAGGAGAGCTTCACACAAGGGCTGCCGCGGTATAGTAAGCTTTTTATATTCGTCTAACAAAACTCTAATTGAATTCAGCTGAACACACTTTCCTGTTTATCCCAACAAATGGCCAAGCAAAGCGCACAACACTGACAAGGTACGCGATACAGCAGCGGTTCTCAATTCCAGTCCTCGCGTACCCCCGCGCTGCACATTTTGTATGTTTCTCTTATTGTTTCAGACGTTTGTTATATTTGACTGTAAGTGCCCTGCGAAGTGGACATTACCGGATATTCTGCCATGATTCCAGTTTGAAGGGAGCGTATATGTTCCATACAAAGGGCATTTAAGTGTGCGAGACGTGATTTTAAATTGTATTTATTTACAGAGGTATCCATAGGTCCCATTTGACATCACTGTGTTTTATCGCCGCCATTTTTGTGTCCGGTCACAGCTGCGCTACCTGTTTTAAGTATATGGTTACAGCTGTCAGAGAAGGGTTAAAGAAGCACTCACAGAAGGATCACAAAAATTACAACATGCCCGGTATATGTTGTGCTGTCGGGTGTAACAACAGTCGTCAGAGAAACCCCGAATTACAATTTTACTCAATCCCAAAGGAGTTATAGCGGTGGAATAAATGGTTGGCGTTAATCAGAAGGGACCACTGGCAGCCAACATCTAACTCCAGATTGTGCAGTCAGCACTTTGTCTCCGGTAACATTTATTTTTTAGCTCCCTTTTTCAGAAAAACGCTTAAAAACACTTAAACACAACCTTAATGTCAGTTCGCATATAATTAACGTTAGCAGTGACATCATTCAAACATACTATGGGCTTATTTGCATTATGCTAATGTTAACTAAATTAACATTAAATTCAGATTGTGTAGTAAACTAGCTAACATTTCTATCATTGACTCAAATGTGTGTTTTGAGCTGATGTCGGTTTTACGTTTTAAGTAACATGACACATGCGCGTGCTGCTGACGCAGGAGCCGGCGTTGAATGGTGTTGCATAAAGTCGTTATTTTTTTTGTTTCTGTGCGCACAAAAATTGTTCTCCTAGCTTCATAACATTATGGTTGAACCACTGGTGTAACGTGGACTATTTTAACGATGTCCTTACTACCTTTCTGGGCCTTTAAAATATCTTAATTTGCATTCCAAAGATGAACGAAGGATCTACAGGTTTGGACCGACATGAGGGTGAGTAATTGATGACAGAATTTTCATTTTGGGTGAACTATCCCTCTAATACAGCATGCAACTCTGTTATATTAAATACAGGAAGATTCTGTATTATACAAAATGGTTCATAACTCAAATTCTCTTATGAATTCTTTAAAAAGTCAGGAAAAAAGAGGCAGCTGAAGAGAAATATAACTGCAGAACATATTATAATGGTTTGTTGTACAAAAAATCTTCCAGAAGAATAACATTTAATACTGATGTACTTTCTTAAACATGGAGTTTCTTATTATAAGACATTTCTCTCTTGCTGTGGGCTTGCTGGTGCACACATTGCCTATAGACAAAACTGTTTGAGATAATAGGAGGCGGTTCATAGGGCAAACAGCCATGTCTGGAGTAAAAATAGGTCTTAGTTGTTTCAAAGAGACAAGTCCCTGGGCCAAACCTCAGGTCAGAGCAATCACTCAAGATAGCTGTCAGAGCGATTAAAAGATAAAGAGAGATATGAACCTGTATCTGCTGTCCAGGCTGACTGCACCTAAGCATGTGACATATGAAGTGATATCAAGCCAAACTGACCAAAAAGGATAGCATGCTCATATTGAATTGTAGGGGTTCTATTATTTTTTTAAAGATGTTTGGAAACCACCAGTCACAGTTTCAGCATATGATTCTTAACAGTTAAAAGGATGCATCACCCAAAAATGAAATTTCTGTCATTATTTACTAATGAATTAAAATGGCGGATAATACTTTGAAAATAACATACCAGTCTGTAACGGCACAGTTTGGATTGAGTGAAAAGAACATGAAGATGTTCGGCCTACATCTCCTTTTATGTTTGACAGAAGAAAGTCAGTCATACAACATGAGGATTAATAACATTTTTGGGTGAAAGTCTGTATTCCTTTAATTAACATTCTGAATAACACCTGTGTAAACCATTGTTTGAATTAACATATTCCACCCTTATTATAAAAATAACACATGATAACAGCATCACAAGCAAACAGATGAGAAACAGCCACAGCAAATGAAAATGATAAATCATGTTTTTTCTCTTTAACAGATTTCTCTTGTTCATACAAATGTTTTTGTTATTCTGAGAGTGAGCTCTGTTCCCAATCAATAAAAGCTCATACAGAGTAAACTGTTTGCAGGGTTGAAGTGAAAAGATAAGAAAATATATATATTTGGAAAAACATTAATTCATTTCCAAGCAGAGTGTCTGCTAGTTTTGTTTATCTCTCTGTCCTCCTCTTCTCATGACATCACAGATGGCATCATGTCTTGATATCACAAACCTACATGCCAAGCAAGCGCCTTTCTGAAAGGGGGACGTGTTGATATCACTGACTGTTAGATAACATCTGCAGCAACTAAAATGACTCTAACCATCAAATGGTTTCTCTGTTGTGTTTATAGCTTCAGCCTCCTACAGTGAGCAACTCAAAATAATGTGCAAAACTCGCAACGGTGATAAAATAGCAACCTGCGCAATAAGCAGTGGGGCTCATGAGCGTGTGTAATTCATATTAATGCATCTCAGGTGCATTATGAACTACCTGTGTCATGTGTGCCATATTGGGATGAGGTTTATCTTTTTGGCCTTATTAAGCCAAAACAGAGCCTGGATTTATCTGGTACCACCTGCAGAATGCTGACTTTTAAGTTTTGTTTTTTTTTCCAGTTCAAAGCACTGGCTTTATTACTGTAGGTTTAGTCATGACCTTATACAGAAAAGAAACCAAAATGCATTTATGCAAAATTGACAACAGGTCAGTCATTTAAATAAAATATATTTACTTGTTGATTCATAAGAAATACTGTTCATTACATATTTATTTTGTCATGCAAAAAAAAAGAAGTGTACTGTGTTCACATTGTGCATGCACATACACACAACACCTCAGGCCACACAAAAGAGCAGCAGTAAATATAGGCACCTGAGGCCTGACAGTCTTACGTAATAGACAGTTACTTTTATCACTTTCAGAGATTCTATTTTAAAGGCCCACGGCTCTTGTTCAACACTAAAACCGTCGCTGTGCCTGTGCCACACACTGGTTGAAAATGTCGCTGTCTTATTGATGATATCCCAGAAGCTTTTACATTAATTGGCTAGTTTACGACCGCAGTGAGTGGGGGACGATGGACATTGCGTCCGGAATCTGGAAAGCTCCCAGATCGAACATTGAATTAAACCAGGGCGCTCAGCCAAAAAGCCCAGTTAAGCAGCTCTGAAAGAAATTCAGCGTCTTTGCACTAAAGTTCAATAAAACACTTTAGAATGAAAAATGAACTAAATGTACCTAAAAATGATAACTTAATTAAAAAAAAGTTAGATCTTAAACGCTTATGCTAATGAAGAGCTCACAGCTGCCAGTGTGCATGAGTTTCCATTTATCTTGATTCCCGGCAGAGTACAACTAGTTCCTCACTACTCTTAAATCATTTCATGAGACAGTCTAGTCTACTGAAGGTGTCAATATGGTTGAAAACCACATCTGATATTACTACCGGTTCATGCATTGCACTGGAAATGGAATGTCAAGCACACTGCATTGTGAAAAGCACTTATATATGTAGTGTTCTGACATATACAGCATATTTCAGCAAATGTGATATACAGGGTAGTAACTGATTACATGTAATCTGGATTACGTAATCGAGTTCCAGAAATGAAGTACTCGTAATTAGATTATATTACATTTTAAAATGCTCACAATCAGATTACATTTACTTATTCACACACAGCAAATTCTACATAATGTATTGATTTTCCTTAATTCCTATTTTTTCTGTTTTAAAATGTCCTTTCTAAAAATGTCATACCATGTAGCTATGAAGGCTTTATGTGTTTGATTTGCCTTTTATTTTAAAATAATTTACTTTTATTTTACTTTTTTAATGATTTATTTGTATTAGCTTTTTATCAACTCAATTAAACCCACTGTAGTAATGTAGGTAATGTTCAATTCTTTTTATGGATGATCTCAAAAGATATCAAATATTAAAGAGTGAAATATATTTTCTTTCTCTTTGCTTTTTTATATCAATGACGTACATTTAATGGTAAATTTAAAACAAGTTAGGTTAAAAGTAATCTGAAAGTAACCAAAAAAATGTGTCATAATACATTACCTAAAATGAGTATCCTAGATTATGTTACTAACTACAATTTTCATGTAATCTGCAATCAGTAATGGTCTTGGATGTAATCTACCTAGCACTGTATATGTGTGTGTGTGTGTGTGTGTGTGTGTGTGTGGAATATTAAGTATTTGGAATATCTATGTCAAGCAGCAAATACTATTTTCAACACTGATAATAATAAGAACCATTAATAATAACTGAACACCAATAATAATTCTGCACCAAATCAGCATATTACAATGATTTCTGAAGGATCGTGTGATACTCAAAATTGAGCTTTGCCATCACAGGAATAAAGTACAGTTATTTGAAATTGTAAGACCATACACTGCAGAATGCATTCCCGTAGCTCAAATAGTAGCACATGCCACCAGCAATACCAAGGTTATGGGTTCAGTTACCAGGGAATACAAGAACTGGTCAAATGTATATGCAGTGTAAGATGCTTTGGATAAATGTGTCAGCCAAATGCATATATGTAAATGCAGAAATATTAAAAGAAGTATGAGAGTTTGGGATATGTGAATACGAAATTCCAATCGTGTCTTTCTCTGGTATCCTTGCATGGATGCCAAGCCTTTTTTAGCTGCTTATGACATGGATTGATAGATTAGATATAGTTTTGCACATTTAAAAGTTTTGGCATATAAACAGTTGTGACTGTTGCTTATTTTAAATGTTTATTCATGGTGCTGCCCACTTGTCTGCCGGGCTGTGATTGTACAACTGTCCTTGTTTTTCCATACTTTTTTCCAAACTGAGGGACAAGTCAGTAATTTGCAAATTCTGTAAATGAATATTACTTTAAGTAAAAAACAAAACAAAAAAACAATTAAGGCCAGTAATACCTAAACTGTATTTAAAGTCTGACGGTGTGGTTTAAATGTCATAGAACTCGTGCATGTGTTCTGTCAGTCTGTGACTTTATTTCAGGCGATGTTCATTATAATATCCTTGGCTGAACTTTTCAAAGGCCTTGGGCAACTTGTTAATTAAATGTAGGGCTGCAATAACACAACATAGTGAAGCTCATGTCACCATTCCATGTCATTCATTTTCAAAGCACCTATAAATAGTGACTTTTTTTTACAACGGTTTTTTTTTTGTAAATGAGCGCTACTGTGCATATGAATATGCAGGAACTGTAAACCTCTCAGCACACAGAGCAGTTTGCCTTCGGATGAATCATGTGTCTAGTGATCTCTGTAATAACTGACTTCCCTGTAGCAATATCGCACACAAGGGAAATAAAAGTCGTTTCACTGACTCTGGGATGTTCACTATTAATAATGCAATAATCCTCTGTTAATTAATGCCTCAGACTGTCGACTTGCAAAGTCAAGCCAAAAGTAGACATACAACCTCAGACGACTGAGAACTTTCTCAGCACGAAGAACCTTCTTACATCTGGAAATATGCTGCTTGCGTGTTAATAACGGTAATAGCAATAAACAGGTTGCTGTGGAATATTTAAAAAAGCATTTCTGAAAATGATTTCAATTTTACTTCATTTTGTTTATCAATTTAAATATTAATTTATATACACAACCATTCAAAAGTTGTTGTTTTTTTAAGAAATTAATACTTTTATTCAGAAAGGATGCATTAAATTGATTAAAAGTGACAGTAAATGTTACAAAACTGTCATATTTCAAATAAATGCTGCTCTTTTGAATGTTTCATTCATCAAAGAATCCTGAAAAAAACAGCATATCAGAATGATTTCTGAAAGATAATAGGAAACCACTGCTTTGCCATCACAGGAATAAAGTACATTTTAAAATATATTACAATCACAATAAGACTGTTTTTACTGTATTTTTTATCAAATAAATGCAGCCTTGGTGAGCTTAATAGTCTTCTTTTAAAAACATCAAAATTGTACTGACCCCAACATACGTATACATACATATATATGTGTGTGTGTGTGTAATATATTTTGAAATGTAATATATATATATAAAACCATGAAATTAATTTATTTAAAATATATAATTGATTTGATTTAATTTGTTTCTAATTTTTTATTTAAATATATAAGATTGCAAGACACTAAATAACAGATTTATTGTACCATATTGTACTATTTAATGAGATGACTCAAAGATTATTTCAAGAACGCACAGCCCCAGTATGCTTATCCAATGAAATGGCAATGTAGTAAACCCCAGGCTTTCTGTCTTTCTGCAAAAATGAGTTCAGACAGAAAAGGTCAGATTTTGCTGAAGCTCAGAGAAAGACGTGTTGGTAATCATGCATCTCTACCTTCCTGCCACCTGCCCGCTTCATTCCCATGCTGCCACACAGATGGGGATTAGCTATACCTGCTGACTTAGATTAAATATATGAGAACAATGCCTACCAAACACATAAACAAAACATAAACATGCATGACGCATAAACATGACATAAACAGTTTTCTATATGTCACCACACTTATCAAAAATAAATCTAAGAAGCAAATAACCAGGTGTAATTCTGTCTGTGGTGCGGGATCACACCTGCTGTCATTCAGCCTGCGGGCGGTTGTACATCAGTGCAGATCACGGCGTGACAGAGCCAAAGTACGCACGAACATATTCCAACCCTCAGTTGGGACCAAAGAGATTTCACATATAAGAATTTCAATTCACTGTCAGTCACAGAAGCTGTAAGTGTGATTATGCAGTGACACAAGTTAAAACAAAGTTTACAGTAAAAACAGCAATATTATAAAATATTATTACAATTTAAAATAACTGTTTTCTATTTTAATACATTTCAAAATGTAATTTATTCCTGTGAGGCCAGCTATATTTTCAGCAGCCATCACTCCAGTCTTCAGTGTCACATGATCCTTCAGAAATCATTCTAATATGATATGCTACTCAAGATATATTTTGTGGAAACTGTGATGCATTTTATTTTAGGTTTCTCTGATGAAAAGAAATGTAGCATTTCAAAATGTAATTTATTCCTGTAAGGGCAGCTATATTTTCAGCAGCCATCACTCCAGTCTTCAGTGTCACATGATCCTTCAGAAATCATTCTAATATGATATGCTACTCAAGATATATTTTGTGGAAACTATGATGCATTTTATTTTAGGTTTCTCTGATGAAAAGAAATGTATCTTAAAATTATTTATTTGAAACAGATTTGTTTTTGGTAACATAAATGTCTGTCACTTTTGATCATTTTAATGCATCCTTGTGCAGAACACTTTTTTCATACAAAAAAGTTTGTAATGTTGTTTTGGACTCCAGAAAACAGACAAACAAACAGACAGGCAAAACAGTTGAGACATTCTTCAAAATATCTTATTTTATGAGACCAGTTAGATCAGTAACATGCATTAAGAAAATAAATAGGCTCAATTTTCATGAATGGTTTCATGCTGACATCAATAAAGTAATTTAGGAATAGACCCTAGCAGGTGTTTTTATTTGAGTAATTATTATTACTATTATTAATAATTTTTTTAAAGCAAGGTTTGGCTACAGCCCAGGCAGTTTAGATAATCACCTCTGTTTCTTGAAGACAGGAGCATTATTGGAGCTTCTGTGATGTCTGTATTATTGACTGTGAACACGTGTAATAATCTCTCATTCACTGGGTGTCTAAGGGATTGAATGTTGCTGTGCTCTGTGAAGATATGCAGTGAATTACATGTGTGCATGTAGCTCAGTAATTGACTCCTGTTTCCGATAAGGCGGGTAGGCTATATCTTGTCGGCTGGCCCAGACAAGTTATTAAACAAATTGAAATATTTTTGTCTTTTCTACAGAATGAAAAAAAAAAAAACATTTTGCATACAACCTTGGAGTCCCCTTCAGCTCTAAGATGAAATTGAGAGGTGGTGTAGTTTGTGCACCACCACAGGCTGCAACAATCGACAAGGACAAGGCTCATGTCCACTTTAGTCCAATTTCAGTTAAATTTTTTAGTTTACAGGGACAAAACTGTCACATTAGCATGATATCTTAGTAAAGTTATCTCAATGGCATCTTTCAGGGATCATTTTCTCCATAATATTCCATAAACAAAAATTGCCTCAGGCACATTTATGTGTGTTATGTGATGTGTGTTTCAGGTGGTTGCTAATACATTGCTAGGTGATTATTATGGTGTTCTGGTGGTTACTTGCATGACTAGTTCTCTACTAGTTAATCGTTTTATCATCCTCCAAAATAAAATTGTGATAGCTCTATCAATGTTTAGAAAAGGGGGGCGGGAAATGGTTCTAGAGAAGAAATAACAATAAAATGCAACCCTGACAATTGACAAAAGACAAAAGTCTTACTTTCCTGTTATTTCCCAATATGACAATTTTTTTGTCAGTGGCAAGCCTTTATGATTTGTATGTAAAAGAAATGTCATGAGCAGTTTGCAAGGCCATTTTCTGCAAAGGTGAAACTACTTGTGTGTTGACCATGTACAAAAATGATCTTTGTTTTGTCACACAGGAAGCGTCGCAGTCTAGTTTAGTCAGATCAAAATGTCTCAGTGGTTTTCTTCGGCCTAAGGCTTCCTGGAACGAAGCGGAAAGCTGAACTTGACATTGCCCTACATTCAGTAAACACAAACACATAAGTACAACACCACACTTCCTCTTGAACATCATATTCACTGATTTTGATGCTTTGATCTACCAGTTAGACAATGCCATTGCAATACGCACAATATAAAAAGACCCACATTCAAAAAACAATTCAAATGAGCAAAATTAAATTTTTGCTACAGATTTTGCTTTTTCTCTGTAAAAATCCAGCTGCAGCACTAAGAGCAGAGAGGATAAAAGGGATCAGCGTTCATCTGTGTAACAGATTAGTCTTGTTAAGTGTCTGACATTGGGAATTTCCTTGATTTGTTTGATGCTGCCAAGTCTGCCATCGAGTTCTAAGCGACCGCTTTAGTAAAAGAGATGCATTGTTTAGCTGATTTGATTTTAATGGGCTTAACTGAAAGTAACATATGTGCGCAGCACCAAGCGAATGGGTTTAGAGAAGATTTTCAACAATGGAAGGAAGTTACATTATAGGCTACTCTGGAAATCCTTTGATAATGTTTCCTGCCAGAATCCTGCTGTTCCTAAAACCTACACTGTGATTAGCGCCTTCGTAGAATCAGTTCTGATAGGAATAGTACTCATATTGACATACAGAAAAGGTTTTTACCAGATAAGATTGTAAAATGTTAAAGTTACATGCTAGTGAGCATAGCAAAGTGTACACAACATGGCTTTGCAAAACTCTCATCTAATGAGCCCTTTCTACATAGGCCTATTTGTCAGGATTTTAATGTCAAAGCTCTACTCTTTTGGAAATGTGGTTTGGGGAGCATTGATTTGTCTTCCTGAACATTTATAATTCACCCCCCTAGTTTCCTACTTTCGGTCGCCCTGTGTCTGGTACCCTTTTAGAGCTTCTCTCAACCCTGAACCATGTCCTTCATCCATCTGCACTCAGATTCACTTAGCACCACAAATGTGAGAGCACAGTAATCAATGTTACCAAGCGAGGAAAAGGGTTGCAGTGTTTTAATGCATTAAGCTCATAGTGCCTGAAGCTTATGAAGCGACTGAAAACTCGCCAGCTTTGAGTTATTTTTAACTCAATTTGACCCACTGCTAGTTGCTTTTGTGGAGAAAAGACCAACCCAAGAGGCTCTTCACGAAAACCCTGTCCAGATTATATTTTTAATCATTATTTTGGGCAAGTACTGCACCTCACTTTTTTCATTCAGCTACCCTTGTGGGTCTCTACACTTAACCTTTACAACGATGTATGGGTGTATACGTCAACAGCAAGATAAAAGAAATCCATGATATATGTTGGCATTTTCCACAACATTCAATGGGAAATGTGGGAAGTCATTCCATTAAACACTGCTAATCGCTTGGTTTGACATATCTTTGGTCTCCAGTCGACATCAGTCAGCTCTCTGATGGGTTTTTCCAGGGATCTGCTCATTTTTCTCAACCAATTGTCCTCTAAAAGTGGAATGACTGGATCCACAGGTGGGTTTGCATGATAAAGAGTGAATTATTGGTGCCCGTAGCTACTGCTATTTCAGCACAATAACAAGTGAGAGACGGCAAATTGTCGACTTTTTCACAGTTCTGCTGATGGGGGATTTACTGTGATTAAAGTGACACTCTGATTAATTGAAACATTTCCAACCTTTGCTAAAGTTTGATTGGACAAAGTAATCCCAAATTTACTAGAATTTGTGGTAAACAAACCATTTCTCTTTTTAGGCACACAATGAAAGAGACTCTTGTGTAGATTGGTTTGAAAACCTCATGAGGATGGGGGTATCTTAACTATATCCGTATGCTGGTTAAAGCAAGAATAATTTATCTTTATAAACAAAAAGTATCTGTGTTATCACTACCACACTTGTTTAAAATATTCCTAGCGGCGCCTTATGGCCAAGGGATAAACTTGTGTCGTAACGTGTTATGATTTGCTATGAAAAGCCATTTTAAGGTATTTTGTGTCATATTTTTCATGTTGCGTTCCCACTGCATGTCTGAGGTTAAAAGCATGCTGCATAATTAAACGATAGAGCATCCCTTGGTCTTCACAAAAAGGATTTGTATGTGACAAGGGGGGAAATTGTGTTCAGAAGTGAATGTCACAAATATTTTTAAATGTTAAAGAGACAATAATGGATTAAAGTCTTAAGCATCTATCTATACACTTTACAAAAATGGAAATGTCTGATGTGTATATCTATTTTTCTTATTTCACAAATATATTTTTACTTTATAAAAAAAAGCAAATGCAGTGGCTTCTGTACCTCTTTGCTCTTTCAGAACTGAAGGAGTACAAAATTCAAACAAAATGTTTTTTACAAGTCTATACATAAATACTTTTCCAAAAAGGGCAGAAGTAGAATCAATATTCCAAACACAAATGCTGTGAAATCACTTGCATGACAATACATTGATGAACTGTAAATGAAGTGGTTCCTAACAAAATGAAAATTGTACTTTTTTCCCCCTTCTTTTTTATTACATGCACCTCAAATAAACAGCACTACTTTTGAGCATAAAAAGAGGCAAAGCTGGACATGCACAGCAATGTAATATAGCAGAGGATCTGCTGACCTCTGCTGACAACCCGACAAAATTGTTCTGAATAACTAGACAGTTGCATTCTGAGGGAAAATCAAAGACAACAATGTACATGCATATTAGTAAGACAGCGGTTTTGAAAAGCTTTTCATAGAGCATCATAAAATCAAGTGTTTTAAGGTTAACATTTTCTTGAAGCTATTTACACAAAACAACTAGCATTTATTAGCTTTGCTAGACAACTATACTTGTATGGCATTTTGAAACAATCATCTACAAATTTGTCTTTAAAAAAAATATACAGCTGAATATTTGAAAGAAATTGATGGAAGCCACAACATCAATCAGCTCTGTGTGTCACTTGACTGTGTCCTGTGGTAAATCAGCACTGCAGGCTCCTGACAGAGGTTTTGAATGCTGTACATTTGTCCTGTAACAAAAATTAAATACAAGTAAAATAAAATGTGGTAAATCAAGAACACAAGTTATTATTATTTAGTAATAAGTAAAACCAAATTTCTGATTTAAGTTTTCACTCACCAGCGGGTATCATCAACACTTGTCCAGAATTGTAGACTGACTTTACACCATCAATATCAACACGCACACAACTTGAGATAATGCTGAATACCTTAATAAAATGAAACAGTGCTGTTGATATATAATCTAAACAGTGTGGAGTGTACTCCAGCTTGGAATGATGAAAACGTCATATAGGCAAAAAGGGATAATAAAACAAATAACTGTCTTGTAACCTTCTCATGAACTTGTTTTTACAATTATATCTCAAAACGGATACTGGTCACTATTGTGGTTATGCAATTAACAGATATAAAATAAAATACACTTTCTACTCACAGAAACCGTATCAAGGTCCACTTGTAAGGGTTTCTTCATGAATGACCCCAGCAGTATCTTTCCATGTGAGAAAGAGTGGCTCTGGAGGTCAACCACGTGGCCCATTGCTCGGCCTCCATAAGAGTGCCAGTGGAAGTCATCAGGACTAATAACTCGCCCATCTAGAATGAAGAACAAAAACACTGCATGTGAATCAGCTATATGAAGCAAGTCACAAGTGCACTGAAAATAAGCAACATTTTAGGCTGCCGAAGCACATGTAATTATATTTGATACTAACAACCACCCCCAATATGATTGTGTCTTCATCTCACGTTCTTTATGTGATAAGCGTTAGATGCTTCACAACCGAACCTCACAGCGAGGACCAATTATCTGTGGGGTGCACTGTGTGACGCATTTGAATTTTCTACTTTAAAGCGCTGTGGAAGTCAAACATCTCAAACTGCTAGACTGCCACAGCATTACAAACAGCAACAAGGAAAACAGAAAGGGAAAAAAGTAATGCACACACATACATCACTATACATCACCCAAATTAGAATTTTTCATGGTTTTACTGAGATAACACAAATAGTAACTTATTTTGACATAAATGTCATAGATTCAGGTTAAATAATCTACTGAGGGAATTAAGCACTTCATTTGCATTACAATAGTAGCGGTTGTACTTATAGTTTCTAAATGGGTTTCATAAATACTACAGTTGAATAGAATACCATTGAGACCATAATTACACTGACATATCATATGTAGTAACCCGCTATGTCATATCATATGTAGTACCCAAAATGTGCAAGAATCTCAAATATTTTCTGCAATAATCTAAAAGCCTAATGGGTTTTTGTTAAAACCCAGGAAAACAGGACAATGCTATCTTCCATGTCCTACAAAAATACGCGCTGTATTAGGGGAGTTCCATGAATTATGGACCAAGCTATCAGTTTTCCTCATTTGTTCTGTTTTAATGCTCCCTGTATGCTCCTTTAATGAAAAAACCCTGTTGAAAAAAAAAAACCTTTAGACATTCCAAGAGATGATTTAAATCATTAAGCATGATGAAAGGAGAACAATGTTAAATGGTCGAAAACAAATGTTTTCATTGGAAGCACATTCCCAACTCAGTGAAGTGATCCACTCATGGGTATAAGTCATACATAAAAAAGTTAAGTTAGTTCCCAGAAGTTTGTGCTTTAAAGTAAAAATCTGTATTGAATTCAAAAGGCTTCTGATGTTTTTAGAATCAAAGACAACTCATATGTTATGTAAATATAAAACGCAATTATTGATTGTAATTAGGTAATTAGCCAACTTGTACATGCGAATGAATGTGTACTTGAGAAAACCACTCGTGTAAAACTACTAACTACAAAACAACACCACTAACACAAAGGTTAAGGCCATGACAAACCAAGCCCACGATCGGTGAACGTTGGGCCACCGTTGAAGAGGACTTACAAATAAGGTTCATCTAATTTTACATTATCATAACAACATAGTCGTCTGGAATGAAGTAAGTGATCAACATGAATCATATTCAAAACGGTAAGCAATCGCTGCTTTGTTTATGGTTTATATATCTGCAGTCCTATTTTTGGTTTCTCTTTTTGAATGGCGAATGTCGACTACTGCCTCATGCTGATATAGACAGTTATTTACGCATGTGCTCGTTGGTTGCTGGTTTTAGTTTTAAGGTGTGTTAAAGCTCAACTTTATAGCCCAGACTCATGCATCATGAGGTGACAACACAGTCTGCATTTGCCACCACTAGCACTTTGTTGTCAGTTTGGTGTGTGACGGCCTTTATAGGTTCAGGCCCAAGTAGGGGGAACACCTTTCCTGTCATTATTGTACCTATGAATGCGTCACTCAACAAAAGGCTGCTCGGGCAGAGTGTCACCATAGCCTGGCTACTACACCTGATATGTAAATTAGTCTTGTGTGTTGATTTAATGCATTTGTAATGTGTGTAATGTCATTACCTTTAGAGGCTGGGGGCCACAGGTGAGAGAACCACTCATGCAGATTGTTCCAATCTTCTTCCTCCAGGACAATAGGCTGCAGTGGAGGCCCACAGAGATCGCACTGCGCCAACACTCGTGGAGCCTGTCGCCCATGCGGCATCACTCTAGACGATGGCATGTCTGAAAATAAGAGTCATGGTTACAAACATGCTGTTAAAGCTGCCAGCTGTAGATCGATTTTCTCGATAGACACATGGTTCTGTGGTACATTCAAATCACTGTATGTTTTAGAGGCCTGACAGAGTTAAACATGCCCAAGCAGTCATACGAGTTTGATAAACTTATATTCGCAATTCCACTTGATGGCACAGAAAAGACAGACTGCAGGTTTACAATATTTTGCACATGAATACTTACTAATATCATCATCCTCCTCATGTCGCTGAAGCTCAAGCATTGATGACGGCCCACTTCTGAAAGCCACGTCACTACACAAGCATAATTTAAAATAGTGATTATTTGCACTGGCCACACAACAGTTATTTTTATCCTAATAGTCTGATGCAGGGGTTAGACAAAGGTAAAAATATAATATATAACATCAATAAAACCAACTCTTTTATTTTAATATAGTTTATTCTTATGATGGCAAAGCTGAACTTTCAGAAGCCATTACTCTTGTCTTCAATGTCACATGATCCTTCAGAAATCATTCTAATATGCTGATTTGGTGCTCATTAAACATTTATTTTTATTATTACAGTTAATGTCGTTGTGGATATTGTGATATCGTGAGCATTTATTTAACATATAGAAATCATTTGTAACATTATAAATGTAACTACTGTCACTTTTGATTGTGTCCTTGCTGAATTGAAATATCAATTTCTGCTTTCATTCATATAATTATTGCATTATTATATTAAAAGTATTATTGCTAGAGATATACTATACTGATACAAAAAAGACCTTGTATAAAATCTATTTTAAATATATAGTATGCATTACAAGATAAACTGCAGATGTATTTGCAGTATTTACACTCATTTGTTTAGGCCAGGTATCTGCCTTTAATAACTCAACTTACACATCAGATAACACGTTGGGTCCCCTGGATACTCGGACACTTGGTTTGTTTCTGGTCCCTGACGGCTCCTCAGTAACACCACTGGTGAAGCCAAAAGAGGCACGGCTGTTTCCCTGCAGCTGATCGTCACTTTGGGCCATATTCTCACTCGAGTGATCTGACTGGTCCTCAAGAGAGCGAAGGAGGTTTCTGCGTCCCTGTTTTCTGCACCTTAGTCCACTTTTTACCATGTTTTCAGGTTTTTCAGATGCAAAAATAGCATTCATTGAGGCTAAAGAGCGTTTGATTGATTTTGGCGTGTTGATGATGTTTCTTTTTAGGCTCCTGGTGTGATTCTTTGTTTTTTGTGATTTCATTGAATTTCCATCCTTATTAATCACACCACGTAGAGGAGTATTTGTTAGTTTGGACTTTTGTGGAGAAGAACTGCGAGGTGTGGGAAGCCCTTCGACTGGTTCCTGAGACTGTGGTGCCTCCCACCAATTGGAAGGAGCTTTTCTTTGTCTTTTCTGTGGAACGTTGTCTGGCACAGAACTGTCTGGTCTTCTAAGAGAAGATGAAGTCTGTTTCTGTGCAGATCCAGATTCACGCGAGTAGACCCAGTCAAACATTCTCTTCTCACCTGTTTTATTTATAGGAAGAAACAGTAAGTACAAAAACTTAAATCAACAGAAGTACAAGTTTGGGAATGAGTTTACCTCTAAGGAGGTTGTGCTGTCTGTTAGGACTACACAATTCTGGACTAATCTCTGCATCATTCTCATTCGGAAAAGCTCCCACTTCCTCTCCTGGTGATGCCACTTGAGGTTGAGTGGGTGTTGATTTTGGTTTCCTTCGACCACCTGTTTTCTTAGTAGTCTTCTGCTCAGCTCCAGCATTATGTCCATCGTCACCTGCTATCTTCTTTTTAGCACTGTCCAACACATTGGGAGTCTTCTGCTTTTTCTGATTCCCCTGGGCAGGCCTGATAGACTGCGTTTCCTCAGAATCAACAGCAGCTTCTTGCTTTGTTGATGCTTTAGTACTGGCTTTCGGTCTTTGTGCCGTATCCAACGCTAGCATTGGCTGAGACTCTGTGGTACTTTCATTCGGGCTAGAGAGCCACCACTCTCCTGGAGGTCTCCTTTTCCTCTTGCAACACATAGGACTGTCTGAAGAAATGTCAGATGCTATTGTTGGTGGATCCTGTGATTTTGGTTCCACCCTTTTTGTCTCCTTTCTCTTCTGTTTTTTGTCTGGATCCACAGCGTCTTCCTTGGGTGAAGATCGCTTATTCACAGCTACAGTGCAAAAAAAAAAACATTGTAAGTTTTCATGCACTCTGCACTGATGGTTATTAAGGATGCCTAATCTCCGAGTTGGGAGTATTAGATGTCTGTCTAACCAAAATAATAAAAATATGCTTGCTGTAATTACCAGTGCACTGCATAATTAAGCAAATGTCGGAGGAACTAACCTCTCGTTTGTTTCTCCTTTTGCTCATTGAGGGCAGGTGAAGGTTCATGCTCTTGCTCCTCACAGGAAGGATCTATTTGTTCCAACTCTTTTTGTTGTTTAGAAGTTCGTTTCTTTGTCTTAGAGGCAGTTTCCTCCTTTTTGTTATTCTTTCTTTTTCTGTTGGATTTTGTGGAGTGATGATCTGCTGCAGCAGTGTCTTTATTGGATTCCTTCTTAGATTTTGGTCTGGGTCTCTCCTGTTTAGATGATTTTGATGATTTCTTTGTGGCTCTAGACTCAGGATCTAGGATTTCTTGGCTGCCACCTGTATTTGTTTCATCTTTGTCAGAAATATCAGCAGGCTCAGGTGCCTTGCTGTTTGCACGTTTCTTTCCTGTAACCATCACACAAAGAAATATTTCAAATATAAATCACATGTAACCTTTAAATATATCATATAATTTTTTATTTATGAATGTATTATAAACGTAAAAATAAATTATTGATCAGGTATATGCACTATAATACAGTGCCCTTAAAAAGTAAAAGGTATGAATGTTTAAATGTGTCAAAGGACTGACTTTATACATTCACTAAAAATAATTTTGGGATTAATTGATTATAAATATTGGTATATGATTATTAAATATGATTCAGAAAATTTAATAATACTGTTGAAAAGGTTTGGGGTCACAGTCAGACCTTTTTTTATTTATTTTTTTTCAGCAAGGATGCATTAAATTAAAAATAAAATGCTGTTCTTTTGAACTTTATCAAAGAATACTGGGGAAAAAATGTACCATGGTTTTTACAAAAATATTGTTAATAATAAGAAATGTTTCCTGAGCATGATTTCTGAAAGACCATGTGACACTTTTTACTGGAGTAAAAAAAAAAGAATTTTTATACACCATAAATCTAAGATTTCATAAAAGTGTGATTTACCTGTCGACACAGTTTTGCGTCCCTGTACAGTTTGAGAAGAGGTCTGATCAGAAATTCTGTCCTCCAGTGTTTCAGTTACAAGGTCTGCTCCATCCTCAACACTATCATGAGTCACAGGGCCTTTGCCACTCTTTTTTGAGGCTTTTCCACGTTTTTCTTTCAGTTTCTGTTTACCAGACTCCATTTGCACTTTGTTTCTTTTGGCATCCTTCCCATGCTGATTAATCGTATCTGTTTCACTCTGTGAGAGTTGATCTGTAGAGTGTGGCTCTGTAAGAACATTCTCCTTTGCGGTGTCTGCTGGGACAGGTCTTTTGTTCCTGCTGACCTCTGCCTTGCGAGGGATGACAAAAAGAACAGGAGCCTCGTCGTCTAGGATCATGAAATCCTCCTCTAAATCTACAGTTGGAGGAGCTGGAACTGCTGCTGGTTTCCTGGAACTCACCAATGAAACCATGTTACAAAAAGTAACAACGACACGTGGTTTAAAAGGTTAGTTCTCCCAAAAATGAAAATTAGCCCATAAATTACTCACCCTCAAGTCATCCTAGGTGTATATGACTTTCTTCTTTCAGACAAATCCAGTCGGAGTTATATTAAAAATTGTATTTGATCTTTCAAGCTGTTTAATGGCACTCAGCGGGTGTTGCAGTGCATCAGTCCAAAAGAAGTTAAATAAAAAGCACCCATCCATAAAAAAAAAAGTGTCTCCCACGGCTCCGGGGGGTGAAAAAAGGCCTCCTGTAGCCAGTGATGGGCACTAACGCGTTACTGTAATTTGATTACTTTTTTAGTAACGGAGTAATTTAACGCGTTATAATTTTCAAAATAGTAATTAGATTATAGTTACAAGCCGAGGTCTCTATACATTACTGCCGCGTTACATTGCTGACAGAATGCAGTTTTATAATCTAGAGATTGTAAAAAGAATGTAGCACACGAGTCAAGTACCAGTGGATTAGAGACCTGCTACCGCGAGACCCGACGCAACAGCAGTGCGGCGCGGGAGAAGATGGGTGAGTGCTGGTGCGGGCGCGTAGACACTCGTGTGTGTGCAGGATGCGGGAGAATAAAATGATTCACGGGACTCCCACAAAATAGAAATATCTAAACATAAAATATCTAAAACAAATAAATTGTTATTCATCTATTGCACAAAAGCAACATGAACTAACATAAAATATAAACGATTAACAGGTGCAAGCGTATACAGACTTTCTATTTAGGCTATAACACGTGTTTGCAGCATGAATTTCATGGAGAAAAAAGTAACGTAACTAGTAGTGTAACTAATTACTTTTGAAATAAAGTAATCAGAACAGTAACGTGATTACTTTTAAAAGGAGTAATCAGTAATTTGATTACATTTTCAGAGTAACTTGCCCAACACTGCCTGTAGCAAATCGATGCGTTTTTGTAAGAAAAATATCCACATTCAAAACTAAATAATCACTTTAATGTAGCTTGCGCCAACAGTTGTACACGGAAGCAGCTCCGGGCGGGTGACGTATGAGTTCAGCGATGGGCATGAAAGTAATCAGAACAGTAACGTGATTACTTTTAAAAGGAGTAATCAGTAATTTGATTACATTTTTACATTTTCTTGCCCAACACTGCCTGTAGCAAATCGATGCGTTTTTGTAAGAAAAATATCCACATTCAAAACTAAATAACTAAATAATTGTAGCTTGCGCCAACAGTTGTACACGGAAGCAGCTCCGGGCGGATGACGTATGAGTTCAGCGTTGCGCATGCACTGGTCAGTCTCGTGAAAACCAACGTTTGTTAACAGGAGCAAAGGAAGCAAAGTTTCCTTACTTTAGCAAAGAAAAACCAGTCTCCTCTTGGCTTATATCGAAATCCTCTGACATTCTTCTTTACAAATCCTCGTTTTGTACTTCTAATTCGTGACTATTGTTTTGATCTCTCCCCTGCGTTTCCGCATTTGTCACTTCTGAGCGGCGCATGCGCAACGCCGATCTCATACGTCATCCGCCCGGAGCTGCTTCCGTGTACAACAGTGAGCGCAAGCTAGATTAAATTTATTATTACGTTTTAAATATGGTAATTTTTCTTACAAAAACACACCGATTCGCTACCGGAGTAGTTTGTTCACCCCCCCGAGCTGTGTGAGACACTTTTTATTAAGGATGGGTGCTTTTTATTTCACTTTTTTTGGACTGATGCACTGCAACACCCGCTGAGTACCATTAAACAGCTTGAAAGATTTTTTATATAACTCTGACTGAATTCGTCGGAAAGAAGAAAGTCATATACACCTAGGATGACTTGAGGGTGAGTAATTTATGGGCTAATTAAAATTTTTGGGTGAACTAACCCTTTAAGATCAGAAACTAGGGGTGTAACGATTCACTGTTTTCTCGATGCATCGATTACAAACCTTGACGATGCAATGCATTGATCTTGAAACATGGATTTTTGAATCGTGAATTGCCGATTTCGGACAATAATCGATTTAAAACACTAAGAATCGAATCAATTGTGATTTCTATAGCGATTCAATGCTTTCAAAATATATACACAGTAAATTACTACTAGCACAAATTAATGGAGACCTTGAACAGTGTTCGTGCCCTCGCATCTCTCCTTCACGCGCTGCACTATTTCCCGCCTGCAGTGACTGTCACAGGATTGCGCTCGCGCTCCGTTCGTCTCACTGACACATTTTTTGAGCAGCTGATGTGTGATCTCTCCTTAGTAGGCTACTCGTGGCCAGTAATGCTAAAGTGAAGTAGTTTTACTTTTCTGTAGTTTTTCAATGGCTCTCGGTCATACCGACGACATTACCTGAGCAGTCGAAAGCTGCGTAGGCTATTTATTGCATGGACGAAGCAAAAATTTAAGTGTCTAAAGCATATGCACAGTTCCATTGAATGAGAAATGTGTTTTAACAATGTTGTTAAACCAAATGTACAAAGGAAACCGTTAAAATAACCACAGCTTTAACAACAACCTTGAAATAAGAGCGCAAGGTTTATCTGATAATC
>NW_015505318.1:913771-931903 GCF_001515645.1 Sinocyclocheilus grahami | reverse complement strand
TGGTCAGTCTCGTGAAAACCAACGTTTGTTAACAGGAGCAAAGGAAGCAAAGTTTCCTTACTTTAGCAAAGAAAAACCAGTCTCCTCTTGGCTTATATCGAAATCCTCTGACATTCTTCTTTACAAATCCTCGTTTTGTACTTCTAATTCGTGACTATTGTTTTGTTTTGATCTCTCCCCTGCGTTTCCCTATTTGTCACTTCTGAGCGGCGCATGCGCAACGCCGATCTCATACGTCATCCGCCCGGAGCTGCTTCCGTGTACAACAGTGAGCGCAAGCTAGATTAAATTTATTATTACGTTTTAAATATGGTAATTTTTCTTACAAAAACACACCGATTCGCTACCGGAGTAGTTTGTTCACCCCCCGAGCTGTGTGAGACACTTTTTATTAAGGATGGGTGCTTTTTATTTCACTTTTTTTGGACTGATGCACTGCAACACCCGCTGAGTACCATTAAACAGCTTGAAAGATTTTTTATATAACTCTGACTGAATTCGTCGGAAAGAAGAAAGTCATATACACCTAGGATGACTTGAGGGTGAGTAATTTATGGGCTAATTAAAATTTTTGGGTGAACTAACCCTTTAAGATCAGAAACTAGGGGTGTAACGATTCACTGTTTTCTCGATGCATCGATTACAAACCTTGACGATGCAATGCATTGATCTTGAAACATGGATTTTTGAATCGTGAATTGCCGATTTCGGACAATAATCGATTTAAAACACTAAGAATCGAATCAATTGTGATTTCTATAGCGATTCAATGCTTTCAAAATATATACACAGTAAATTACTACTAGCACAAATTAATGGAGACCTTGAACAGTGTTCGTGCCCTCGCATCTCTCCTTCACGCGCTGCACTATTTCCCGCCTGCAGTGACTGTCACAGGATTGCGCTCGCGCTCCGTTCGTCTCACTGACACATTTTTTGAGCAGCTGATGTGTGATCTCTCCTTAGTAGGCTACTCGTGGCCAGTAATGCTAAAGTGAAGTAGTTTTACTTTTCTGTAGTTTTTCAATGGCTCTCGGTCATACCGACGACATTACCTGAGCAGTCGAAAGCTGCGTAGGCTATTTATTGCATGGACGAAGCAAAAATTTAAGTGTCTAAAGCATATGCACAGTTCCATTGAATGAGAAATGTGTTTTAACAATGTTGTTAAACCAAATGTACAAAGGAAACCGTTAAAATAACCACAGCTTTAACAACAACCTTGAAATAAGAGCGCAAGGTTTATCTGATAATCATGAGTTCAGCGTTGCGCATGCACTGGTCAGTCTCGTGAAAACCAACGTTTGTTAACAGGAGCAAAGGAAGCAAAGTTTCCTTACTTTAGCAAAGAAAAACCAGTCTCCTCTTGGCTTATATCGAAATCCTCTGACATTCTTCTTTACAAATCCTCGTTTTGTACTTCTAATTCGTGACTATTGTTTTGTTTTGATCTCTCCCCTGCGTTTCCGCATTTGTCACTTCTGAGCGGCGCATGCGCAACGCCGATCTCATACGTCATCCGCCCGGAGCTGCTTCCGTGTACAACAGTGAGCGCAAGCTAGATTAAATTTATTATTACGTTTTAAATATGGTAATTTTTCTTACAAAAACGCACCGATTCGCTACCGGAGTAGTTTGTTCACCCCCCCGAGCTGTGTGAGACACTTTTTATTAAGGATGGGTGCTTTTTATTTCACTTTTTTTGGACTGATGCACTGCAACACCCGCTGAGTACCATTAAACAGCTTGAAAGATTTTTTATATAACTCTGACTGAATTCGTCGGAAAGAAGAAAGTCATATACACCTAGGATGACTTGAGGGTGAGTAATTTATGGGCTAATTAAAATTTTTGGGTGAACTAACCCTTTAAGATCAGAAACTAGGGGTGTAACGATTCACTGTTTTCTCGATGCATCGATTACAAACCTTGACGATGCAATGCATTGATCTTGAAACATGGATTTTTGAATCGTGAATTGCCGATTTCGGACAATAATCGATTTAAAACACTAAGAATCGAATCAATTGTGATTTCTATAGCGATTCAATGCTTTCAAAATATATACACAGTAAATTACTACTAGCACAAATTAATGGAGACCTTGAACAGTGTTCGTGCCCTCGCATCTCTCCTTCACGCGCTGCACTATTTCCCGCCTGCAGTGACTGTCACAGGATTGCGCTCGCGCTCCGTTCGTCTCACTGACACATTTTTTGAGCAGCTGATGTGTGATCTCTCCTTAGTAGGCTACTCGTGGCCAGTAATGCTAAAGTGAAGTAGTTTTACTTTTCTGTAGTTTTTCAATGGCTCTCGGTCATACCGACGACATTACCTGAGCAGTCGAAAGCTGCGTAGGCTATTTATTGCATGGACGAAGCAAAAATTTAAGTGTCTAAAGCATATGCACAGTTCCATTGAATGAGAAATGTGTTTTAACAATGTTGTTAAACCAAATGTACAAAGGAAACCGTTAAAATAACCACAGCTTTAACAACAACCTTGAAATAAGAGCGCAAGGTTTATCTGATAATCAGATGCATGAAAGTAGCGTTCGTTGCTATAGCAAACAGACATCGGGCGCGTTTTCTTTCAAAATCATCATTCGCCGATGGAGAGGAAAAGTTAAACACTATAGCATTTTATTTGATGAAAATGAGAAAGAAGTTTTCGCACTGAAAGAGAAGTGATCTCGCGCTCATAGAACTTAAGACATGCCAGGCTATATCTGCAGCAAAACGAACGGAAGCAGAATGAACGGAAACATTAAGATAATAAACGCAATAAATAAATAAAATTTATGAATAATGCATTGCTAATTTACATATCATTTACTACAGTACAGAAACTATAAAGTATATTTTCTACCTTATTCTGTGCAGAAAATTGAAATAATTGTTTGTAGTATTTAAAACAATCATAAAATTGCAATTAGGAAAAAATTATAGATTAAAAATGATTGATTATTGTCCAGAAGTGTATTTGAGTTCTTATAGCAAATTCAAAGTAAGAGATAAGAAAATAATTCCTTGTAAAAAAAATTTTTATACATACATAAAATTATTGTATTTGACATTTCTGTCACTTCTGAAATGATGGCTACGCCCCTAGTGTGACAAAATGTTAGCATATACATCATACTTTTAAAGCTCTTTTTTTAAATCTTGGCTTACATAAATTTCTACATATGCCATGTCATGCCACAGCATCATTAAACTAGCATCTAACAATGGACAAGGTTTTTTTTTCTCTAACCTATGGTTCTGTAACCATAAAGGCTGCTGTGTAATTTGCCCCCTGACTAAGCATTTAAGTAATCCTGTGAATGCATTTAAAGAATGCAGAATCAAATCGTTAATCGAATCGAATATAATTGTGTATCGAATCGATTCGTTCTGAATTTGCAAAAATTGTTCTTGAGTCGAATCGAAAACTTATGAATCGTGAATCGAATCGATTCGCGGTCTACCCAAAGATTCACAGCCCTATCAGAAACACATTTAAACTCACCGTGGGGATTTAGGCATCAAGGCCTTATTAAGCTTGTGCTGGAAAGACAATCCTTTGCCTTGATCCTCCACCAGATTCTTGCATTGCTCCACCTCTTGAAGTTTTGGTTCACTTTTCTGAACCAAAACAGGAGAAAGTTGATTCTGATTTTTTTCCCTTAATAATAAAAAAATTAGAAGATTTAATAAGAAATCTGCAGCTCTAAATAGAAAGAACAATTCAGTTATAACATTAGAAATGGTAGTTTCCTTACATTGTTAAACCTTCCTTAGTTTCTGGAGGGGACTGTGTGGCTTGCTCTGGCATTTTAGTGGTTTTCGCAGGCTTCATACTGAAGAATAAACATTTTAAGCTGAATTTGTTTTTATCATAATATAAGAAATTTGATTATATGATTATTTATAAGAAAGTTAAATTCCATTACCTGAGCAGTCGAAAGCTGCGTAGGCTATTTATTGCATGGACGAAGCAAAAATTTAAGTGTCTAAAGCATATGCACAGTTCCATTGAATGAGAAATGTGTTTTAACAATGTTGTTAAACCAAATGTACAAAGGAAACCGTTAAAATAACCACAGCTTTAACAACAACCTTGAAATAAGAGCGCAAGGTTTATCTGATAATCAGATGCATGAAAGTAGCGTTCGTTGCTATAGCAAACAGACATCGGGCGCGTTTTCTTTCAAAATCATCATTCGCCGATGGAGAGGAAAAGTTAAACACTATAGCATTTTATTTGATGAAAATGAGAAAGAAGTTTTCGCACTGAAAGAGAAGTGATCTCGCGCTCATAGAACTTAAGACATGCCAGGCTATATCTGCAGCAAAACGAACGGAAGCAGAATGAACGGAAACATTAAGATAATAAACGCAATAAATAAATAAAATTTATGAATAATGCATTGCTAATTTACATATCATTTACTACAGTACAGAAACTATAAAGTATATTTTCTACCTTATTCTGTGCAGAAAATTGAAATAATTGTTTGTAGTATTTAAAACAATCATAAAATTGCAATTAGGAAAAAATTATAGATTAAAAATGATTGATTATTGTCCAGAAGTGTATTTGAGTTCTTATAGCAAATTCAAAGTAAGAGATAAGAAAATAATTCCTTGTAAAAAAAAATTTTATACATACATAAAATTATTGTATTTGACATTTCTGTCACTTCTGAAATGATGGCTACGCCCCTAGTGTGACAAAATGTTAGCATATACATCATACTTTTAAAGCTCTTTTTTTAAATCTTGGCTTACATAAATTTCTACATATGCCATGTCATGCCACAGCATCATTAAACTAGCATCTAACAATGGACAAGGTTTTTTTTTCTCTAACCTATGGTTCTGTAACCATAAAGGCTGCTGTGTAATTTGCCCCCTGACTAAGCATTTAAGTAATCCTGTGAATGCATTTAAAGAATGCAGAATCAAATCGTTAATCGAATCGAATATAATTGTGTATCGAATCGATTCGTTCTGAATTTGCAAAAATTGTTCTTGAGTCGAATCGAAAACTTATGAATCGTGAATCGAATCGATTCGCGGTCTACCCAAAGATTCACAGCCCTATCAGAAACACATTTAAACTCACCGTGGGGATTTAGGCATCAAGGCCTTATTAAGCTTGTGCTGGAAAGACAATCCTTTGCCTTGATCCTCCACCAGATTCTTGCATTGCTCCACCTCTTGAAGTTTTGGTTCACTTTTCTGAACCAAAACAGGAGAAAGTTGATTCTGATTTTTTTCCCTTAATAATAAAAAAATTAGAAGATTTAATAAGAAATCTGCAGCTCTAAATAGAAAGAACAATTCAGTTATAACATTAGAAATGGTAGTTTCCTTACATTGTTAAACCTTCCTTAGTTTCTGGAGGGGACTGTGTGGCTTGCTCTGGCATTTTAGTGGTTTTCGCAGGCTTCATACTGAAGAATAAACATTTTAAGCTGAATTTGTTTTTATCATAATATAAGAAATTTGATTATATGATTATTTATAAGAAAGTTAAATTCAATGTTGATGAACAATACTGTTGTTACACATTAATATCTGACCTTGATAAAGAGCCAGCAGTTGCTTTAGTAGTTTTTCTAAACTCAAGCCTTTCTGGTGGTGAAGCCAGAGACCCGCTATCCCTTCAGAGCAGAGAAAATAAGTGAACAGTTAGACAATAAAACAAAAACAGTAACATTTATCAGACTCGTTTTACTTACCCATTAACAGATTCCTTGACCGGTTCTGACTGCTGAGTGCAGGACCCCTTGCTTAAGTCTCCACCAATGGGTTCCTCATCCTCAACGAAGAGAAGAGGATCAGCCACAGGTCTGACTCCATCCACCGTTTCATCCCTCTCTGTTGCCAAAGCAATAGGGCTGGATGTCTTTATGGGAGCAAGTTCTTTAAATGGACTCTCTTTGTTAGGATTGAAAGAAATATGACAATTATTACAGATGCTAAGCAGGTATGAGACAGGTGAGATATGCTAAATAATTAACTATTTTTTTCTGTTTTCATGGTCAGGCAAGTAGTTCAAATTTCTACTTGCATTGCCAATACAAATTATACATTTACTTAATTTACTTGCATAATTTTATATTTGCATTTAGAATTTTAAATTACAATTAAATTTTTGCATTTATTAATATTTCATTTCAAATGATCAAAAATATGGTTTATAATTGAAAATTTTTTGCTGGTTTAATCAAATGTTAAGTTTACTTTAAACCAAAATGTGCAATAATAGCTAGTAATCATACACAGTACAACTGATATAAAAACTGTGTCCAATAATACAATCGATTAGATGTAGGTTTACCTTTATAAATCATTTCATCTTCTCGAATGCCATTTTCCTGGATTAAAGCATCCTTGGGCACCTGACAATCGGAGTCATCTGATTAACAATCACATTATAGCACTAAGAACAGACTAACTTCTAATGATTCACTTCATGTGTACCTGTTGAGATGATGCCTTCATCTTTTCTGGATCAGAAGAACTTTCACTTTTCTTCTGACTATTCATGCCAGTGCTTTTGGGCAAAGGAGAAAGCAGAGGCAAACCCAGCTCAGAGTCAGCATCTACCAATAACAACAACATGAGATATTGTTTCGCACAATGAATAGCATGAAAAATTGACAATGAAATGAATGTTTTAAGCAATTAGATGAATGTAAGATATAATTACCAATGTCATCGAAGAGATTGTCAATGTCACGCAGGGTGAAAACCTTATCGATCTTGAAGTCAGAACTGACTCTGAAAACCAGCAGCAACATCTGATTAAATTACTTTTACTTGAGCTAGTTAAGATATTAACCAATACAATAGGTTGTTTGTTATGAAAGTCTAACATTACTTACATTTCATGTCCTTGATAATAATGCAGTTTCTTTTTGGCTTTGACCTGAAATCATTGATTCAAACATCACAAGTTCATTTGAAGAATAAAATACATAAAACTAACTCATGGTAACTATACATTTATCACATAATTCACACACACACGCGCACACACACACACACACACACACACAACCATATCTATCTATCTATCTATTAATTACAGTTCAAAAGTTTGGTACGCTTTTTCTTTCTTAACATTTCTTTTGTTCACTCTGCATTTGTTTGATCAAAAATGCAGTAAAACTTTAATAGTGTAATATTATTATTACAACTTAAAATAACTGTCTTCTATTTTAATATATTGTAAAATGTCATTTATTCCTGTGATGATTTATTCCTGAATCTTCAGCACCATTACTCCAGTCTTCAGTGTCACATGACCCTTCAGAAATCATTCTAATAATCTGATTTGATGCTCAAGAAACATTTCGTATTATCGATGTTAAAATAGTTGTGCTGCTTAATATTTTTTCCTTATATATATTCCTTGATGAATAGAAAGTTTATAAGAACAGCACATATGTACAATAGAAACCACAGAAATAATGTTTACATTAATGTAATAAACAATGTGATGCTGTGTATTGCTACCTGGCTGAACGGTGTCTGAACTGTCACTTTACTTCTGCTTTCTTTTCAGAGACAGTGGCTTTGTCCCAAAACACTACTCTGAGAGAATTTTGAGCGCCTAAGATGCCCAAAAATGCTGTCTAGGTAGGAGCTTACTAGGTTTTGAGGGCAGCCACTGACGGACTCTGCGCCACAAACGGTGGCTTTGTTCTTTCCGTAACGATACACCCATAACTACTGACCTGGGACATCGTGTTCACCCCTGGTTAAAGAAAATGTGTGTCCGCCAGTGAAGCTCTTAAATGTGCAGATAGTCCTGTTCTCCGTTTCAATCCCAACATGCCCGTGACTGGTAGCTGACCGCCATTCGCGCGTACATTACACTCTTCTTTGTTCAGGCAGTTTGGCAAGTCTTGAAGCTAATTTTGTATTTGCAATAGCTTTACTTTCAAAACAATAGTGAATTAAGCATTAAAATATTAATATCTCACAGAAAACATTAATATCTTTCCTAGAGTCCGTCACTGTATTTGACCCACAACAACAACACAAATTCTCCCGCTCATTTGTGTTCCTGTGCGGGAGAAAGACGCACAATGAAATGCTGCCACCTAGTGCTGCGGAGTGTTTCACAGCCGCACTACACCAGTAAATTAAATTAGGATAAAGCCCACTAGGGGGCATCAATAAACCCACAAGCCAAGGAGATAACGTGACATTTTTTTTAATATATAAATACCGTTTAAAATAAATTACCAATTAAATGGCAACCAGGTTTATAAAAGTTACCTACAACTAAAACCAAAAGTCACATTACTTAAAATAAAATGGACTTTAATTAAAAAAAATCTCATTTTAATTTAGTTTAACTTTATGTACTAAAATACTTTAAAACTAAAACTGAAATTAAAATGTAAAATGACAAAGACAAAAAAATTACTAAAACTTTAAAATTAAAATCTAAAAATAAAAACGGATTGTAAATATTAATAAAAATAATTATATAGTATCTCAATGATAGGCTACTAAAATAACATTGTTAGTAACTTGACTATATATCATATTTCTGACTACATTTTAAATAAATATTAACATTTCTTACAATTATTACAAATAATAGTTTCCCTTTTGTATCCAATGCAAGACAATTTAATAAAAAAATTATAACTTTAATTTTTTTTTTTTAATTTAAATAAGAGTTGCAGATTTTTTTTATTCATGGTCATGATTTTAGCCACAATATACTGCAAGTAGTTCTCTTTCAAATCAACACACAGTTCATTAATTTGATTGACATTTGATATAATGGGATTGTGATCATGATTCTATTTTCAGTCACCACTTGTTGGGATTGAGCCAACAACCTCTTGACTTCCCATCTAAAACTTTACAAAAACTTTAAACCCTAGTGAGTTTTATGATTTTATTGCTGGAGAAAAATGGTACATAACAGTGCACAGATCATGGTCACTGTAAAGATACTCTAAGACACCCCCTGCCCTGATAAGAGCAATTAAATGTGTGTAACTCATTTACACAAGCTTTGCATTTTAGTTTTTACTTCATCATTTATCAAAATTACATATTTACACATTTGAACAATTATAAAAATAAATAGCATTGATTATAATGCTATAATAAATAAATAGCATGACAAATATAAAATCGAATGATACAAACATTATTCCGTTTAAGTGAAGATCTTCTTCTGCTTTTCAGCAATTTCCATTGGTGATATCTCCTCCTCTACATTCATGCCTTTGTAGAGAGGATGTTTAATGTGCCTCCATATAACCAGCAACACTTTGATCGCAAATAGTGTACAAGTCAACCCCAGTAAAACAGCTGTGGAAAATAACAAAATATTGTTGTCATGAAATATGGCAAAACAGATTAAGAACACAATGGCAAAGCCATTATCACATTCATGCTCACCTATGTAAATGCCGCTGCGGCTTGGATCTGCAGATTTAAAGTTCTTGGTCATGTTTCCACTCAAGGCCACAATAACAACAGGGTAGACTGTCAGAATGTATCGCAGGTGCTTTTCAAACACAAAGTTCTCAACAATGAACCTGTAGAATAATAATGCATTAATCTCAAAATGTATGTCTTTCATTTATTTAGCATCCTTCATTTATTTGAGTTCCATGGTCTTACCAAGAAATAGCTTCACCCAAAAGAATAGAGAGAGAGACTGTTGCTGCATCTGACTGGGTCATTCCAGCATCATATCTCAGCACAACAGTGAAGTTAATCAGAGTGGCAATTGTTGTCCATGTTGTGTATGTTGCAATGCCATTCTGAACCTGCAAGATTAAAGATGCTAAATTAAAAATGCATAATGTTTTTCAAATGGTTTGAGATGCTATTAAGTAAAATTGTAATGGACTCTCACCAATATCCGTATGCACCAGAGGTCTACTTTGTGATATTTGTTTAACCAGGCTCCATATTGTTTGAGTCCATGACAGGAGAAGATTATAAGCAAATAGTTTGTGAAGGCAATCAAGGCAAGGATAATGAATGCAGCAATCATCACCCTTTAAAGAAATGCAAAGAAGTTTATGAGGATTTTGCAAACAGTCAACAAAAATGAGAGAGGTAAGTATAATATAATTATAAAGTACAAACCCAATTCTAAAAAAGTTGGCACACTGTACAAATTGTGAGTAAAAAGGAATGGAATAATTTACAAATCTCATAAACTTATATTTTATTCACAATAGAATATAGATAACATATCAAATGTTGAAAGTGAGACATTTTGAAATGTCATGCCAAATATTGGCTCATTTTGGATTTCATGAGAGCTACACATTCCAAAAAAGTTGGGACAGGTAGCAATAAGAGGCCGGAAAAGTTAAATGTACATATAAGGAACAGCTGGAGGACCAATTTGCAACTTATTAGGTCAATTGGCAACATGATTGGGTATAAAAAGAGCCTCTCAGAGTGGCAGTGTCTCTCAGAAGTCAAGATGGGCAGAGGATCACCAATTCCCCCAATGCTGCGGCGAAAAATAGTGGAGCAATATCAGAAAGGAGTTTCTCAGAGAAAAATTGCAAAGAGTTTGAAGTTATCATCATCTACATGACATAATAATATCCAAAGATTCAGAGAATCTGGAACAAATCTCTGTGCGTAAGGGTCAAGGCCGGAAAACCATACTGGATGCCCATGATCTTCGGGCCCTTAGACGGCACTGCATCACATACAGGAATGCTACTGTAATGGAAATCACAACATGGGCTCAGGAATACTTCCAGAAAACAATGTCGGTGAACACAATCCACCGTGCCATTCGCCGTTGCCGGCTAAAACTCTATAGGTAAAAAAAGAAGCCATATCTAAACATGATCCAGAAGCGCAGGCGTTTTCTCTGGGCCAAGGCGCATTTAAAATGGACTGTGGCAAAGTGAAAAACTGTTCTGTGGTCAGACGAATCAAAATTTGAAGTTCTTTTTGGAAAACTGGGACGCCATGTCATCCGGACTAAAGAGGACAAGGACAACCCAAGTTGTTATCAGCGCTCAGTTCAGAAGCCTGCATCTCTGATGGTATGGGGTTGCATGAGTGCGTGTGGCATGGGCAGCTTACACATCTGGAAAGGCACCATCAATGCTGAAAGGTATATCCAAGTTCTAGAACAACATATGCTCCCATCCAGACGTCGTCTCTTTCAGGGAAGACCTTGCATTTTCCAACATGACAATGCCAGACCACATACTGCATCAATTACAACATCATGGCTGCGTAGAAGGATCCGGGTACTGAAATGGCCAGCCTGCAGTCCAGATCTTTCACCCATAGAAAACATTTGGCGCATCATAAAGAGGAAGATGCGACAAAGAAGACCTAAGACAGTTGAGCAACTAGAAGCCTGTATTAGACAAGAATGGGACAACATTCCTATTCCTAAACTTGAGCAACTTGTCTCCTCAGTCCCCAGACATTTGCAGACTCTTATAAAAAGAAGAGGGGATGCCACACAGTGGTAAACATGGCCTTGTCCCAACTTTTTTGAGATGTGTTGATGCCATGAAATTTAAAATCAACTTATTTTCCCCTTAAAATGATACATTTTCTCAGTTTAAACATTTGATATGTCATCTATGTTGTATTCTGAATAAAATATTGAAATTTGAAACTTCCACATCATTGCATTCTGTTTTATTGCAAAGCTGAATTTTCAGCAGCCATTACTCCAGTCTGCAGTGTCACATGATCCTTCAGAAATCATTCTAATGTGCTGTTTAAGAAACATTTCTTATTTTTTATCAACGTTTTCACAGTTTTTGCTGTTATTTGTAAATTTAATAAATACTGTTTAATGAACTTTCTATTCATCAAAGATCACAGTTTTATTATGGTTTCCACAAAAAGCAGCACAATTTTAAATAATGAGAAATGCTTCAGCATATTACAATGATTTCTTAAAGATCATTCGAAGACAGGAGTAATGACTGCTGAAAATTCAGCTTTGCCATCACAGAAATTAATTACATTTTAAAATATACTAAAATTGAAAATAGTTATTTAAAATTGTAATAACATTTCACAATATTGCTGTATTTTTCATTATATAAATGCAGCCATAAGAGACCAATAACATTTAAAAATCTTTAATATTACAAACTTTTGGCTGCCACATTATAAAAATAATTGTTTTTAAAATGACAAACTTACTGTCTGTCCCACAGAAGAAGCCAGATTATATTTAGCAGCATGTTTACAATCCAGGTTATGAAGAATCCATATGGCAACACAGCAGGACTGCAGTACATTGGACCATAAACAGTCCTGTGAGCACAATATACATAATCGTCTCATTAACTGCAGCATGTTATTATTACAAAATCACATTTCATGCCACTTTATTTTTTGATTACCATTTGATTCTAGCCCACTGAGTTCTTACCTCCTGCAGGTAGTGGTGAGGATGTAAACATGCATGAGTGACAGCCAAGTGTAGATGACACCCCAGATTGAGAAGGTCCATCCCGAGGGAGTGATTTCTGTATTGTATTTATCTGATATCGCTCCAGTGTTGTTCCGAAAAGGACCTGCAAATAGGAAAAAAATAACATTGTAGAGATATATTTAACCAAAACGTAATTTAGCACCTAATTCATACTGGAAACAGTATTATATTTATCTTCTGTACATACCAGTTCCCGGTCCAGCAAGTGCGTTGAATATGATGCAGATGATGAAAATGACAACAGAAAGGACTATGAGTGCTAAACGGGCAACGCTGTGACCTCCCATTGTGAGCAGCTGAAATAAAGAGAATGTTCTGCTTGTTGTTATCTGAAAACGCACGCACACGCACACACACACACACACACACACATAGGCATATATTTATAGCCTATATCGCTTATATAAAAGCGTCTGCTAAATGACTAAATGTAAATGTAAATATCAGCTCAAAACGAATCACCCTCACATATGCATTATTAGTAATAAGTAAATGAAACATAAAGACACAAAACTTGTATCTTACCTACGCCTGAAACCAAGCGTTGAAGAGAGAGGGAAGTTACCGTAACACTCTGAGGACTGAATAACACAGATACTACACCTGTGGGACTGGTTTTATAAAGGGCAGGTTGTGTAACTGTATACACGTGCTCAGTATGTCATTTGAATACAAGTGTACAATGGCTGTCGAGGCTACCATTTTTTCTTTGCACTTCCGATTGTTATGAAAAATCCTTACATAACTAACTGATCTTACACTTTGAATTAACAAAAAAATAGTAGCAGATGGTGTAGGGTTTTTTCTTTTTAAATAATTTCTGTTTCCATTTTTTTAAATAAATAAATAAAAAGTTTTATAAAGTAAAAACTACACTTTTTATCCACATGTACATGTTTGATAACATGGCTTATTCATTAACTGTGTGTGTAATAATGTCTTTAACAGTTAAGGAAGTAAATGTACACATGGATGGACACATGATGAAGCATATATCTATTATGAAACACATCTGGACATGTGTTGAAGTGATATTGCCACTTACACACAGTTTAGCAAAACATGTTTACAATCATGTTTTTGCAGAGTTGCTTAACCTGTTATACATTTTGCAAAGTTTGGTTTCATCTTAAAGATTTGCAGATTTCCTGAGAAGACCACGATTGACTGGTATATGTGTTTGGTTTCATTCAAATGTACTTAACAATTCGTGTATCTTCAAGGGCAACCTTTTGCATATTAAGTTTCAGTACAAGTTGTTCTTTACCAAACATAAACCCATTAAACACATAAAATGTAAAAAAATAAATAAACAACAAAAAAACTGTAATAATGTATACATGACAAATATTGTAGTATTTAAATTTTCTTTTAAAAGTTCCAAAAATATGTTTAAGATTGAGTTCAATCAGTAGTCACAGAAGCATCAGTAGTCACCTGGAGTCACATGCGTATGTAGAGTTTAGGAAAAACCTGCGTGAATTGTTTAATACATTTAAAATGGTTATTTTTTTATCGCGTTAAACAATTATTTACATCAAAACTATCCACGCCCTAACATGTTACATGTGCTGCAATACGAGGATCAAACCACTTCGCGGGGGATGATGAAATATGAACAGAGATACATTACCACAGGAAAGATCAATATTTTACGTTTAAACGTAAATATTCATAATATTTAGACATGTTTAAGCACAGCAGCCGAGCAGCTCTTCTCTGCTCATATACTGCAACATTCTTTAGTCTATTCCACAAAAATGGTCTGTTCCAATGTCTCGTGATCAACAGGAAGAAAACTTTCTGTTCAGTCAATTTTATCGTGAGAAGATATTACGGAGTATTTTTGTTACCTCTCAGTATATAAAATGACTTTACTTTGTGGCGGAACAACTGAGGCGAAAGATGCGAACACTCAGAAATTAAAGTACATAATTGTACCTTTAGGGGTACAATGGCTTGTCACTGGGGCTGTACCCCCAAGGGTACAGCTTTTGTACCCTTGGCATAGGGTACAAATTTGTACCCTTGTTTTGCACCTTAAGAGACCAGTTTTGTACCCGTGGTGTCAATTTTGTACCTTTATTTAACAGTTCAAAAATGGACCCTTCAAAAAGGGTACAAAATTGGCTTTGACAGGGTACAATCGTTGACTATAATGAGATTTTATGTATATATATATATTTTTTTAACACACACGCCAAATTAAAATCTGAATTTATTAAATCCTTTTAATTTTCACATTTTAAAACATTTCAGTTTAAACACAATGTCTAACTGTGACATAAACAATCATCAACAGAGTAAGTGTCATTTGCCTGGTTGTCCATTTCATCTCCTGGTTTCATTAAAGTCCATTCTTTATCAACCTTGACACTGCATGCATGAAATTGACGGTCATAGGACAAAGGAATCAACATTTTTCCACAAAGGATCCACATGGTGTCTATGTTAAAGATGTACTTGATTTGCCAAAACAATGGAATACGCTCAGAATGCAGTACATCTATGACAAACACAAGCTCTGACAGCATACGTCACATTGTTGACTGTTACTTCAGACACACGTTGGATAGCTTTCTCTGTTAAATCTACATCACAGAGGTTGTGATTGACCATCAGGGCTCTCTGCAGCTCCACAGGTAAAGATAAAAATGGAGTGGTCACACTTTTTCCCAGGACTTTCTCAAATTCACCCAGCATACTCCCACAAAACTCCCAGCACTGTCTGAACTGGCGTCTGTTGCTCAGTGTTGTAGCAATGTTTACAATTTCTGCAGTTATGGGCAACTATTTTAAAATATTGGTGCTTGGCCTCAAATCTCATGCACCATAGCAAACGCAGGGGCCCATACATTTGTATCAGTCTTGAATAATGAATTAAGTATTAGAATGCGACTACATTCTGATGTGGTGTGCATAAATTATGTAATAAATTAGATTATGTTTTGGGTTTTGTACACAATTAGAATAATATTTTATATTTTAGTCATTGTGCACAAATATTGTGCTTATGTACTTAATTCCACCTTTTCCTTTCACACAAGAATTGCTGTTAAAACTTGTTTGAGTGGATTTAAGCAAGAATCGATTAATCTAAAGTAATTTAACAATGGTGGAAGGAAAAAACAAAAGGACCATCCAAGCAAGTTTTCAGCATAGCAACAATGATGGGTGATCAGCCTCATTACCACTTTACATACCACTTAAAAATAATGAATTATTTAAGTGGATAAAGTATTCCTTTAAGTGGAGATATGTGTGGTGTTAAAAATGTGAATTTCTATCAGTACGTTTGTCAAGTGTATTTGGTGTTATGGAGGTGAACAAAAGAGATTTTAGCAAGCAAGACATACCTCTCCAAGTGTAATAAAGCGATCAATGTTCTCCTTGAAGATGTAAGGCAGAAAGATGAGGGCTGCCCTAAAGTCAATATCTGCAAGACATAAGATATACTTGATATTTAAACACCATTTTTCTAATTCAGAAGCAGTGCAGGTAAATATAAAGGTCATCACTATGCATTTGGTCCAGTGTAGATGTCAATTTCAGGTAAGCAATTTGAATCTAAAAAGATGATTTTCCCACAGAACCTGTGTTAATTAACACTTTGAAGTCAATTGAAGTACACCGTTTTATGACATAAGAGTAATAACAAATCTAAAATAGAATTTAAGACATATTAAGGCCCACGACTTTGAAACACTGTGATATAGGCATTAACATTTAATCAGTACCTGGAAGATCCTCAATAAGAGCTTCTTTTGTCTCCAGGTAAAACTTGAATAGTGGGCATTTCCTTTGAGCTAGGTGAAGCACCTTCGGTACAATACATTTGAAGCCTTCACTGAATTGCTGACACAAGTTCCCTGTTGCTGGATGGATACGTTCCAACTCATCACACAACTACAGAAGAAAAAAAACATTAAACTTTATTCCGTATCAGAAATCATCATGCAGCTTGATACTAATCCAAGAAGCCGTACTTAATGGCATATATGGGACACTTGTGTGTAGACTACATGTTAGTTTTCATACTATAAAACCATTAAAATCGGCATCATTTATTTCCACTGTCACACTTTTAATGATTAATAACATTTCAGTTACATAGTGGTTTTTGCTCGTTTATTAGAGTACAATACATTCACCAAGTTTGACCCAATAACTCCCTCCCTTTCATGAAAGCTTCACCAGAAATGTACTGCTCCAAAATGAATGATAAATGATATGCTATATAGCTCACCACAGGTATATTTATTCCAGTCGGACAAAACAGCAGTTTCATATTTGTCGTTTTCATTCATTAAATCCTTGTGCAAGAAAAATGGCCTACATTGGTCTCTAATTTGTTAATGCTACTATCTCATCAATAATCAGAACTATTTATGCAGGAGGAGTTAAACTTTTGTTATGTCCCACCCCATCCAGGCTGTTATTGGTCACTCAATGAAAAGTGAAAGTGACGAGCACATCGATTTTATGAAAAGTTGAACATGTTTAAACAAAATGCACCTGATATAGCTAGATAGCCAGCTAGCAAAACTCAAAACCTCCTTATCTTCTCCCTGCTGTCTTCTGTCTCACCGCTCCAGCTGCTGACATCCGTCTTTGATTTAGCTATGAGCTGCTCAAGCGGCCACTGAGCGACACTCCTGGTGAAGTTCTCATTTTCATGACCGGGAATCAAACTTGGTGCATGTATTATACTCACACGGACCAGCAAATAAGAATATACCACTAAGAATTCTATGACCGTAGGATATATTTTTACTTACCCCGGTGGGTGTCCTTAAGAAAGGGTACTTCTTAAGTGCGTCCTCTACAGTCATTCCATCAGCAATCTCCTTTTGCCGCCATGCAAACGTCTGCTGCATACGGTCCCGTACAATCCTCAAGTCAGGTTGCATCTTCTGGTGCTGGCTATGCAAGACATTCACATGAGCCTCAATGGAGGATGGATCCTCACCCAGAACACTTGGTGCCTTTATGGGAATTGAGATAGAGAGAGATACACTTACAAACACATCTGACATAAAACTAAATTGTCTTGTGTAATTCCATTGGGTGAATCAATCTTCTACCAACTGATTGAACTGACTTGACCAACCTTATAGCTACAAAACTGTTAAAAAGAACAGACATTAACCAACTAACAGTGACTACAACTTAACTAAGCCTCATTTATTACCAATGCACCAAGTTGGGCATCACTGACCTTCGACACATTTCTCTGACTGGTCCTCGCTGTTTTTACAAGTTGGTTTGATTTTTTGTGGCCAAACTTCTCCTTACTACCTCTCACTTCACTGTTGTCAACCAGAGGTGCACGCTCCCACTTGAATTTACGCCTCAGAGACATGTGCACTAATTGAAAACAGAAAAAATAAATAAATACACACACATGCATATATATTTATATATACACACACACAGGAAAGATGTAATACCTCATGTTAAAAAAATGAAGAGGTGCAGAACATATGCGACGAGGTTGGTAACTTTTCATTGCAGATAAATAGAAACAGTGAAGTGATGTGTCATACAACAACAAACTTAGTTCCCGTTTTTCCACAGATGAAGTCTCATGCCGAGGATAAAGCTGGGCTCTAGTTTACCTCCGTGAAGTTGGCCCCCCACCCAACGCAAAACGTCGGC
>NW_015505318.1:911832-912768 GCF_001515645.1 Sinocyclocheilus grahami | reverse complement strand
AAAAATATTTTGACTGAATTTTTCGTATTTTAGGACGACCCTAACCTAACCCTAACGCAATTGTGAACGGCCCCTAAAGCAGCTCAGATGAGGTCGGTTATCGGGTATAGAAAACCCGGAGTGGATCCGGAGCGGTGTAATTACAGAATGCTAGAGTGCACAGAAGAACGTGCTTTCGCTCCACTCCAGGCTTTAATCACATCCCCTTCAGCAGGGAGAATACACCTCGTCCTTCCTTAATTTAAGACCCATTCAAACTAAAATTAAGACATTTATTACACTATTTGAGAAATGTAAGCATATTTACGACCTTAAAATTATTAAACGTGAACTTAAGACATAATGACATTAACCCTGATATTGACGGAAATCCGTCGCAGACTCTCTGCAATTAACGGAAATCCGTCATAGCGACTGAGAACTTTAATCCCTGTAAAGTAAAATGTGTCATACAAAAAGCAAATTCATTTAATAGGCGCAGGCACAGTGAGAGAAACGGAGAGAGATTGACGATAGGAGCAGATAGTAGAGGCAAGCCGTAAAGTTAAGACCGCGAACACAGCGGTGGTGTGTGAGTGGGTGATGTGTTAGCGGGTGCTAATTTACCCCACAGTCAGTGAATAACGTAGACTTGAGATCCAAGCTAAGCTCCCGTGTCTTTCCAACCAGCTAACTTACTGACCAAAGTTGAGACTGATAGCCCCGATGCTAGCGACAACTGCTCACCTGGGCTTTCAGATAGGATGCGATGTGCGCAGCAATATTATTATTTTACTGCTGATTCTACATGCCGTGTTGGTCTCGATGACCAGGGAAAATTCAGTTGTGGCTTTCTCCACGTTCATTTACATAGGGGCCTGGTTGTTAGTCCGAAAAAAACTGACCGTTACCAAGATGGCTGCCGAGTGGCGGGACTGGCCTATGACGCCACTAACG
>NW_015505318.1:882634-909013 GCF_001515645.1 Sinocyclocheilus grahami | reverse complement strand
TTTTTCCTGCAGAAAGAACTTAGAATAGGCTACTCCGTTATTTTTGGATTTACTTTATACTGTGGAGATGGCCATCAGCATTGACTAATCTGTTGACTAGGAAAAAATCTTTAAAAACGAGTAGCGAAAACGAAAATATTACCAGCACAAACGAAGCACAAACAAACAAGACTATTTGGGGTAGCTAATTTTGGAGCATGTGTGGGGCTGAGTGACCTCAGAATTATCACTAAATAATATTTTTAATATCTAAAAAACCAAAGAAGCACAAACTAAACTTTTACCTGCACAAACGAAGCACAAACAAACAAACTTATTTGGGGTCAATTTTGGAGCAGTGGGGGGCTGAGTGACCTCAGAAAATGAGCAATAAATATTATTTTAATATCTTAAAAACCGAAGCAGCACAAACTAATTTTTTTAGGGCACAAAACAGCACAAACGAAGCACAAACGATTGAGCCTGTTTTGGGTGAATTTGAAGCATGTGGGGGGCTGAGTGACGTCATCGCCTATAATTCAATGTCTAATATTTTAAAAACTGAAGCAGCACAAACGAAAATATTGCCTGCACAAACCAGCACAAACGAAGCACAAACGATTGAGCCTGTTTTGGGTGAATTTGAAGCATGTGGGGGGCTGAGTGACGTCATCGCCTATAATTCAATGTCTAATATTTTAAAAACTGAAGCAGCACAAACGAAAATATTGCCTGCACAAACCAGCACAAACGAAGCACAAACGAACGAGACTATTTGGGGTGTATTTGGAGTATGTTGGGGGGCTGAGGGACCTCAGAATGACCTATAAATATTCTTTTAATATCTAAAAAACCGAAGCAGCACAAACGAAAATTTTTACAGCACAAACGGAACACAAACGATTGAGACTATTTTGCCGACGTTTTGCGTTGGGTGGGGGGCCAACTTCACGGAGGTCTCAAGTTTGACGTTTTCGCCGCAAAAACTTTTAAAACACAAGTTGTTGCGGGGACAAATTACTTCATTAAGGTACGAGAAATCCCTGTGATTTTATGAATGAACTTATAGGAGTATCATGTTAATGTACTAAATATGTCTGTAAAAGCAAGCCTCCGATATAGTCCCTAACAGCTATAAAAGTGTTTAAAAGCATTGTTGTAAATGATCTGTTTCAGGTGCATGTAGGTGGGGATGAGTACATTCATCTACGTGTCTATAAAACTCTGCCCCATGCTGGAGAAAAACTGAAGCTGCACAGCATACAGACATCCAAGGCTCATCATGATCCCATTGAGTACTTCTGAAGCAAACTAAGCAAATCATCATAAATACAATATTCATGCAGCTCAATGTTGCCATTTTTACACAGTAAATGTTTACATTAACACCTGAAGATGAACATTTATTACATTCAATGACCTTACAAAATGTATTCATTGACTTATGGGATCATGGGTTAACACTTCCAGTGAACCTCACTGTGAATTAAGCAATCCTATAAATACATGCATCCATTATGTGTGTGGCATAGCTGTAAAATAACAGTTCATTTTCTCTCCCGCATACTAAAAACATCACTTAACTCGCATCTAGTTACCTATGGCAGTAGTTTGGTCTTCACATTTTGGGCTTTGTAATTAGTGACACTAATGCAGTAAACACTTATTTTATACTTAACTGCCTATAATGTACATTATTGACATAAAATGCGTGCATGGCTGGACTGTTTTATATGGTGTTTTTTTGGGGGGGGCGTATTTGGACTTGTTATTCAAGTTAGCATAAAAGTGTAGGATTATATGAGCTGGGTTTTATCAGTGTAAAAATAAATAACAAAAATAAAATGTTAGTAAATAAATTTTTTAAATGTTATTAAAATAAAAAGTAAAATACGTAAATAATTTATATTTTATAATATATTTATATTTTTGCCATGTACATAATATAAATGTTTAATATACATATACATGTCTGGGTCTAAATTTTAGGATGGCCCCTCACACAAGGATCATCATATTTGGGAGTCATTTAAAAACTTAAAACCCAAAACTATTTCATGGCAATTCTTAACTGTTTAAGTTTTGATGAATTAGTGGTTAATTTATTAGTATTTATCATTTGTATGTTTTTGCATGATCTGCTCATAGTGATGGTTATGTTTATGGGTTGGCCTACATGCTAATATTTTCTAAACATTATGCGTTTTCATAAAATTCACAACGTATGAATTCATACAAAATCACAAACTCGTAAAATAGTTATCTCCCACAGAAGAAGCCAGCCTATATTCAGCTTTGTGTTTACAATCCAGGTTATGAAGAATCCATATGGCAACACAGCAGGACTGCAGTACACTGGACCATAAACAGTCCTGTCAATATTAGTGCTGTCAAACAATTCATCGCATCCAAAATAAAGTTTTTGTTTACATAATATATGAGTGTGTACTGTGTATATTTATTATGTATATATAAATACAAACACATGCATGTATATATTTAAGAAAAAGATCTTATGTTTATATATTAAATATATTTATATATAATATAATATAAATGTATATACATGTAAATATTTTAAATATATATATTGTATGTGTGTGTATTTATATATACATAAACAGTACACATGCATGTATTATGTAAACAAAAACTTATTTTGGATGCGATTAATCGTTTGACAGCACTAGTCAATATACATAATCGTCTCTAACTGCAGCATCTTATTATTACAAATCACATTTCATACCACTTTATTTTGTGATTATCATCTCGCTGAGTTCATAACTCCTGCAGGTAGCGGAGAGGATTTAAAAATGCATGAGTGACAATTGTATGCAAATTTCAGCAAGTTTTATTGATTGAACTTGTGCTTTACCAAACCACATGAAAGCAAAGAAGTCAAAAACAAGCAATATTTATGTATGAAATAAATGACAAGTACTGTTAAAAATGTTTTAAAATATGTTCATAATTAATTCAGTTGATTCAGTAGTGACAGAAGCACCAGTAGTCACCTGGGTGTTCAGAGTTATGAACGGTACTGCAGCCAGCCACTAGATGGCGATCGAAATGTTTGGTTTCACTTTTCAGTACTTGTGAGGCACGCTTGTTCCGGTCAGCAGTGAGGACGTTCCTGGGTGTTTTTGTTAGCCTTTTGTATTTAAAATGAATGTGCGCTGTGGTGGAACATCTGAGGCGAAAGATGCCAATGAAGAGGTGCAGAAAATATGCGATGATGTTTGTAAATTTTAATTGCAGATAAATAGAAATAGTGAACAGATGCGTCACACAGTCTGACAGCTCCCGTTTTTCCACAGATGAAGTCTCATGCCGAGGATAAAGCTGAGTGCAAGTTTGACATTTTCACTGCCAAATCTTTTAAAACACAAGTTGTTGCGGGGACAAATTACTTCATTAAGGTACGAGAAATCCCTGTGATTTTATGAATGAACTTATAGGAGTATCATGTTAATGTACTAAATATGTCTGTAAAAGCAAGCCTCCGATATAGTCCCTAACAGCTATAAAAGTGTTTAAAAGCATTGTTGTAAATGATCTGTTTCAGGTGCATGTAGGTGGGGATGAGTACGTTCATCTACGTGTCTATAAAACTCTGCCCCATGCTGGAGAAAAACTGAAGCTGCACAGCATACAGACATCCAAGGCTCATCATGATCCCATTGAGTACTTCTGAAGCAAACTAAGAAAATCATAATAAATATTGCCTAAAAGGCTCATGAATCTCACGGTTGCCATTTTACCCGATAGTGGGATCACTACCTGCGATGACACTTAACTGTGAATTAGGTAATCCTTTAAATACATGTTTCCATTATGTGTTTGGCATAGCTGTAAAATAACAGTTTTTTTTTTTCATCCCACACACTCAAAACATCACTTAACTCACATCTAGTTACCTATGTCAGTAGTTTGGTCTTCACATTTTGGGCTTTGTACTTAGTGATACTGATGCAGTTGATAGGTATTTTATACCTAACTGGCTGTAATGTACATTATTTACATAAAGAACATGGATGGACAGTTTTGTTTTTGGTGGCATAGTGGACTTTTTGCACTTGTTATTTAAGTCATCATAAAAGTGCATGATAATGTCAGGCGGGTTCCATAAGATATGCTTAAACCCAGGGTTTTTCAAACTGCGGTCCAGGGATACCCAGGGGAGGCAATGGAATGCTAGATGGTGCATGGAGAAGTTTAGCGAACAGTGGGGGAAAAAATGTTAAAATAAAAGATTAAATAAAAATGTGACTAATTTCAGTAAATAACTTAATATTAAGATAAAAAACTAATACATCTAACAGTACAGTTCTATAACGAGTAGATTTTTTTCACAGTACAAATTGGATATTTACATTAGAAACTGTATATGCCTTTTACATTTTATGATAATCCCTCACACAAGGATCATCATTTGGGGGTCTGTGGCATCTAAAAGACTGAAAACCCAAAACTATTTTTTCTACTATTATATTTTAAGATTTGATTAATTAGTGACTGATTTCCATGAATTTCTCATTCGTACAATCTGCTCATGCCCCAGTGTTGGTTATATTTAGGGACAGGCCTTCAAACTTACTTTTTTCTAAAAATCATACGTTCACACAATTCACATTGTACAATTCATACGAAATCGCCAACTCGTAAAATAGTTATGTTTTCCCATGAGATAGGGTTGGAAAACCCCTGCTTTAACCTTTGACACAGGTGGCCACATCAACATCTGAGAACAACAGATCAATCATCTTTAAGTCCCCTTCACTTCAAATGAACATTAATCACTATATTGCAAAGCAAATAAAAGACAACTTTTCAGCAATTGGAAAACATTTCATGGTTTATAAAATCTTTTGTACAATATTTATACAAAAAGGTTTACAGGAGTAGTGTTTCTTCACAGTAAGAAACAAAGCCACAGAGCATACTGATGGAGGGTTTGTTGGGTCAGTGACAATGTCCAGGCTCAGGTGTTTTCCTCAGAACAACTGTGTAGTTTATTTTGACAACAGAGGTATTGTTCACTTGATCTTGGGAGTGGTGTAGTGAATTCGGCACCTTTCATTGAAAACCTAGAGGAAAACATGATCATTAAGAAACACTCCTAAATGCAAACCACTCGGATCAATAGGAGAGACACTCAATAACTCACCTTCATACTCCGGTCATTGACCACTTCTTCAACATTTAGCTCAGACTGCATGAGTTTTAACTGTAGGGAAATGACAGAGAATTCAAACAAGATTTCAACCAATTTCAGGCCAAGTACATATAAATAGAGACCTTACCTTAGTTTGCTCTTTCCTGAGTTGCTTGATTATTGACAAGTTGTCGCTATCTTTTGCCCTCTCTTCACGTAACTGCCCAACGACAGCAGAGGTCTCTGTAATACATGACTTTATTGCCTTATCTCTGGAAAGATGAGCTTCCATGAGCTGAAAGGCATAGGCAGTACAGAAAAAGGGCTTATAATTATTGCACCACAGAGTATGACAGTAAATCAGTAATACATCAAGAACAAAATTAGGGGATCTCTAATAATAATTTTAGATTATTAAAGAGTATTTTGCATGGTGATACATACAGATTCATAAAGTTCTTTGCAGGTCTGTGTGGCATCCACTTTGCCTGAAAAGGATGCAGTGGGCACAGTAGTATTGAGGGCATGGACAATTCTGTCATCTATGGTGCGCATCACTTTTAATACTTCCTACAGGACAAGAACAGAGATGTACAGCCTATCAATGTAAATCAAAATTCAACTTTAAGTTACCATTTGTTCTTGTATTGTAAGTAATGCAATCACAGTTGTTCAATTGCTTTTCAACCCTTGCTGTGCTGAAAATTTGCTGTAAAAAAAAAAGAAGTTATATTAACACAAAATCTTGGATTCAATCTTATTGTTAAGAAATACAAGACCTGTGCTAACTGAAAGAAAACAAATTCATAAAAAGATTGAATCCAATATCCACTAGCGTGAATTATTTCTGAGAAATTTTTGGTAGGCTTCTCACATTTGACAGGGAACATCGCTACTGTAATAAGGTGGAGGGGGAAAAACCCCCAAGCTTTATTTTTTTGGAAGTAGTTATACCCTGTGTGAGTGAAGTCAGTAAGTCTTAGTCCAATGAGATCAAATTAACTAGAATTTTCAGGAAAATGACCAGAACATATCAAGGATGTTGAGATTTGCTACCTTAAATATTAAGAAAACATCATCCCCCCATTTAGGCATTATTGATAGAACTGCTACAATTTTCTCTTAAAGTAAAAAACCTTGGTAACTATAACACGTTACGTTAAAAAAAGTGTACAACATAACTATATATACATAGGTAGCTGACAACATTAAGCAGTTATCCATTTCAAACTACATTTTCTAATTATTGTGTAATTAATATGCATGCAGCTTTATGGGTTTATATTAACTGAGGGACACCTAGACTACCTCAGAAACAATTCAATGTATTGGGGAAAAAAACACTGAAAGATCGCTCAAAACCATACATAAAATTGTTTAAAAAAAAAATAAATAAATAAAAAATGTCAAAACACCTACATTATACACCTTCCACTATACGCTCAAATAAACTTTAACTGAAAATCCTGGTGCTGAAAAAAGTTAACGAGTCCAACAACCCACATATTATACATTATGTACTTGATGGCTTTAAAAAAATCCGTGTTTTGTATTGTGTATAAATGAAAACTCGTCTAATGTATATATGTATATTTACACAGCACAGTTGCTTAATCGTTCATGTTTGCTCTGCAGCTCATTGAACCTCACTTCTGCATGCAACAGACCACCGAGGGTCAGTCATTCGCACAACCTTCCCGTTAACATCATAACAACGTGCTTATAAAAATCAGTATGCGCTTAAACATCCTGCATAATTTTATCCTGTCTGCTGACAACTTCGCACGTTTTACCTGAAACATTGAAAAGTCCTCACAGTCCAGAACTCCACCGGGCGCCGCCATAGTGGACTGAAGAGGTCCTGCGCGCTGAGGGTGACCAAATACTGCCTGAATTACATTTACTATAAAAACTGTTGTTTTTGACACTTACTAATCAACGTTACAGGTCATTATTGAGTGTTCCCGCAAGTTTTTACTATAGTGAGCCAACTTAACAGAGATAGTGTGACAGAATTATTTCTCACGATAAAAATAAGATTAAACGTGAGCAAGTAAAATCCACAGGTGATTTATGCGAAATGTTTTGCAGAAATGCAAATGTTTTTGTATGATATATTTTATTTAACTTTACTTTTAGTTATACCATTTACAACTACATTCGTGTTACGCTCTCTTTACATACGTAGCTTATGTCCTTAACAGGCGCTCGTGAGCTGAGCTGTTTTGGCTGCTCAGGGTCCTTCAGGGTTACACCAGCTCTGCGCTCGCATATGAACTCGAACTGACTTTAAGGTTAGAGGAAGTAAACCTAGCATTGTAATTTGGGCACGATTTCATGGCTTAAAAATCGTCTTTTTCTTTCATCATATTTTCTTCAGAAGTCATGATCTTCAACATGATCAGAGGGCCTCGCGCCGCTTTTGGCACTTTAATAGGTCAGTATTTTCCGTGTGATATTTGTTTTAGACGCAGCCAGGCAGCACATGATAAGCTTTGGCACTGGGCACAGTTCTTCAGACACTTGTCGGCATCAAACTAGCAGCGAAAACATGATTATAAATACATTGCGACGCAGCATACATTTTCGAGACTGGCATGATTGGATTCATAAGGTTGCTGCATGGATTTTATTACTTTTAATTTATGTTTTATCTAATTCGTGAACTGAGCCACACCTCTTGTTATAATGATTTTACAACTCTCTCTTACAAAAATGATGCATCACAATATATATATATATACATATATATATATAAATTATAAATATTATAAAATTGTTACTATATATATATATTCATGGAAAAACACAACACTCACACATTAACAACTGAATTATCAAGGATGCTTTAAATTGATCAAAACTAGTGATGATAAAGACATTTATATTGTTACAAAAGGTTTCTATTTCAGATAAATATTGTTCTTCTGAACTTTCTATTCATAAAAGAAACCTGAAAAAAAATTCGACTCAGCTGTTTTCAACATAATAATGATAATAATAAATGTTTTGAGCAGCAAATCAGAACATTAGAATGATTTCTGAAGGATCATGTGACACTATGACTGGCGTAATGATGCAAAAAATTCAGCTTTGAAATCACAGGAATAAATTACATTTTAAAATATATTAAAATAGAAAACAGTCATTTTAAATGGTAAAAATTGTTTTCAAAATGTTACTGTTTTTGCTGTACTTTGGATCAAATAAATGCAGGCTTGGTGAGCAGAGGAGACTTCTTTAAAAACATTAAAAATCCTAGTGTTCAGAAACTTTTGACTGGTAGTGTGCGTATAGATGTATATAAAATTGTACGGAAAAATAATTCAGTTGTGAGTGTGTGTGTGTTATGAATATTATAAAAAATAATTATTACTAAAAGCTGTGGTATTGCTCTGTATGTCATCAAAAACATTTGTACTGTATTTTTATTTTGGCGGAAACCGTCATTTGAGTATAGCTTGTACATAGCTTTTTTTGCCTAGCAAAAATCAGATGTTCAAATGATTGAATAAAAGATCATTCTTAAACGGCTGCTAAAATGCTAAATCAAACATTTATCTTCTAACATCTGGCAAAAGCAAGCAAACAAACAAACAATGTTTTAAACTTATATCAGTGCAAATATAACAGGAACCAACACATTTGTGTTGTATAAACATCATCATGCAGCCATAATTTATCACCATGACAGACTTAAAGGGACATTTCAGCTAAAAATGTTCCTCTAAGGAATGAAAGTCAAACCACTTCAAACATGAGGGCGAGTAAATGACTGAATTCTCACTTTATGGTCCCTTTCCTCCTATAGGGCAGGTGAGGAGAGGTGTGATGACCACAGGGAGCAGAAGACTGTGCAGCAAGCCTCAAGAGGGGGCATCCGCACCCCAGGGTCAGTACTCAAATATCCATTCACTTCTACCTACCTGCATTAAGAGGTGGGGCATATGACATGATTCAGCACTTGACGTGACACTGCATATCATTCCAGCACGTTTTGTTCCCTAGAATGTTTACAATTCAAAGGAATAAAAAAACATGCACATAACGTGCAACAGCGTAATTATGATGTAGATCAAGATGGGTTCCGGTTTTGGCTGTTCTACAAGGATCCGATTATACTAAAGGGAATTTCATCGTTTTCCAGTGGACTAACTTTTCTTTACCTTGTGTTTCCTCTCTCCTTTTTTTCTCTAGCACAACGGCTTGGGTTTAAAGTACCAGGTTACCGCCCATCAGAATGGGATAAAAAGATGCTGGTGTGGTCCGGGCGATTCAAAACCGCAGAACAGATTCCAGAGTTTGTGTCGTAAGTGGGCCATTCCTGTTTACATTGAGATAAACCCCCAGCTCCAGGCATACTACTGAGCATATAGTTGGTGTATGAGGTCATGTGGCTAAAGTTCTATCAGAGTATTGGTGGAACACAAGAGACGTCCGCTGTGAGGTTCAAACGAGATTGATTACTCGCAGTGTACTGACAGGTAATTAGTGTAATTCATGGTATCTGGAGGGAGATCAGAGTGGGCTCTGTTTGTGATGTTAGATGCAAAACATGGCAGGCATGTCCTCTGTGACCCATCATACTGTTGCTTTTTTTTACTAGGGATGAGTAAAAATACTGATTTAATGATTGATTGCGATATTCATTTGTATAATCAAAGTGTCAATCCTTAAAACCCCAAAGATCAATCGTATTTTACTGGACGATTACATTTCAGTAGCTGTGTGTAAACATATGGTTAAAGCCTGTTCACATTAAGAACAATAACTATCTTAGCATAATTGTTTAGTATAAAGGTGCTGCAGGCTGTCTTTAAGTGCTCAAGCCTGGATAATTCTAGGTTAATTCTAATTGGCTGTCAGTGTTTTTATCGTTCATAAGCTGGAAAATTAGTTCTGAAAGTGATTTTAATGTCTTTAATCCATATCATTAACGTTATAGCTTTTGTGTGGACTTGCCTATTGTCATTAAATTAGATTGATTTTTAAAGCTTTATCGTTATAGTCTATAATAGTATAATATAGTTAATCGTTCTTGGTGTGAACGAGCGTTTAAACTCTTTCTCTCTGCGTTTAATATGTAAAACTAATATTTTCGTAATGTAACAAGAACGAAAGTTCCTTGTGTTTCTTGCGTTGCTTTGGAGCAGCGTATCTCCTCTATTGTTGAATCTTTAGCGCCACAGCAAAGGAAATTGTATTAGATGAATTGTTTTGTGGGTTCTCAGTCTGTACACTGGATATGTTGAAAAAAAAAGGTGTACCTCTAAATAACGACAAGAACCGTCTTTCTATCGAGTTGTCCTACATGCGAAAACAAACGCGCACAACTGCACGTGACCGTGAAGCTCGATTAGAAAACAAACGACTCTTATGAACTGGTTCTTTTTAGTGGATCAAAAGCACACAGCGCTACCAGTGAAGTCCGATTCAAGAAGAAATTACTCCAATGAGCTAGTTCTTTTAAAGTGCCCCAATTATGGGTAATGAAAGGTTCATATTTTGGTTTTGGGAGTCCCCAACAACAGGTTGGCACTTACAATTCAAAGGAATAAAAAAACATGCACATAACGTGCAACAGCGTAATTATGATGTAGATCAAGATGGGTTCCGGTTTTGGCTGTTCTACAAGGATCAGATTATACTAAAGGGAATTTCATCGTTTTCCAGTGGACTAACTTTTCTTTACCTTGTGTTTCCTCTCTATACAACAACTCCCAAATGATTCGCTCAACGATTCATTTTGCCAAACCCCTCCTTTGCGTGACGCTAATCTGCAGTGATTGGTCTGATTGGTCTCATTTTCATTTCACCATGCCTGTAATGCCTGATAAAGCAGCGTTTGTGAGCACAGTGCTGCTTTGTGTGCATCCCTTACCGGGGAGGCCGCTAATTTACCGCTCCAAAAGCGGCACCTAGTGGCAAAGAATGAATTTGCATTTTCATTCAGACCAACGGGAAAAGACCAACAAGTGGGCGGGCAATATGCTAATGTTTCATGTTGACGTCAACATGAAACGACTCGTTTCAATGATTCAAAGTCAACTCTTTCTTTTGAGAGACAACAACTTTGTACACGGTGCACTTTCAGATTTAAAACTTTGCAGGATGTTTTCATTCACTTAGAGCTGTGTTACACACTGCATGAAAGGTAATTTTCAAAAATCCATAATAGGGGCACTTTAACGATTCATTCATAAAGAGGTTGTTAGCCCTTAAAGGCACAATATGAAAGATTTTTTTATTAAAATATCCAGAAACCACTAGAACAGTGTTATATATTTTGCTGACTTGTGTACTTACATTATCCCAAATGTTTCGAAGAATGTTTAAATCCAGAGAAATAAGCTATTTTAACTAGTGACACGGACCGTGTCCATAGTGTCATTGTGTCGCCTGCCAATGACGTCATAACCCCTCGATTTCCGGTTTTGTTTTGTAGAAAAACATGGAAACACCAAAGACGCTTTAATATGTTGTGCGTTTTAATAGACCGGTGATGACCTTCTTAACGTAGTTCATTCTACTACGTTAATAAATGAATTAGGAAATCTGTGACGATACCCTGCCCTGCTCTTTGAAATGCTTTCTTTGTACAATTAGACTTGGCTTGTTTAAGCACATCTTCATGTACTATTTTATAGTATTTTCTTTACTTATGAAAATACTGCACTGTTTTCAGATTTGAGATGATTGATGCTGCCAGGAACAGAGTGCGTGTGAAGGCCTGCTATGTGATGATGGCACTGACCATCATAGCGTGCGTTGCTACGGCTGTCTCTGGGAAGCGGGTAATAAAAAGTGTGCTGCTGTATAAATGATAAGCTTGGGTAATATATGGCTCTCATATCTTTTAACCAATGCTTTCAATGGCAGGCGGCAGGTCGGCATGAAAATCTGACCTCTCGTAACATGGAGAAAAAGGCTCAATGGAGAGAGGAAGCACAGAGAGAAAAGGAGGCTGCCGATGCACTTGGAGAGAAAGCCCAGTGAGATGCATCCATCTGCGCTCCATCAAGGCCCATGTCTCAGTGTCAGCTTGCATCATACAACAGCCAGTTATTTAATGTCAAACGCCACACACCATGGGAACTCTGGTGGAGGTGGTACAGATTTTCCTTCACATAGTAAACAGATTTTTAGAGTAGAGTATAAAATAAAGATGAGATTTTCCCTGTGTGATTTTTTTTATATATATATATAAATACATACATATATATATTAAGAAAAAATAAAGTTGTGTTCCACTGTTATGTCTTTATTGTTATCTTTAAGGTCTTATGAACTACTTTGTTTTTATAGCTGATTTTTAAAAGTAATATAAATAGTATAGAATTTTATCAGCCATCACTCCAATCCGTCAACTGACATATTAAGAAGCAAAAAGCTGTGTTTGTAAGAAACAAATCCAATTCATACAAGTCCTCTATTCATAATTTGAAAGGTTCATATTTTGGTTTTGGGAGTCCCCAACAACAGGTTGACATGCATGCAAGGTCAAAAAACACCTTCATTGTCTTATAATATGCATTTATTTTACCATACAATGACTCCCAAATGATTCGCTCAACGATTCATTTTGCCAAACCATCCTTTGCGTGACGCTAATCTGCAGTGATTGGTCTGATTGGTCTCATTTTCATTTCATCATGCCTGTAATGCCTGATAAAGGCATATACAGGAACTACTTTTGTTTTTATAGCTGATTTTTAAAAGTAATATAAATAGTATAGAATTTTATCAGCCATCACTCCAATCCGTCAACTGACATATTAAGAAGCAAAAAGCTGTGTTTGTAAGAAACAAATCCAATTCATACAAGTCCTCTATTCATAATTTGAAAGGTTCATATTTTGGTTTTGGGAGTCCCCAACAACAGGTTGACATGCATGCAAGGTCAAAAAACACCTTCATTGTCTTATAATATGCATTTATTTTACCATACAATGACTCCCAAATGATTCGCTCAACGATTCATTTTGCCAAACCATCCTTTGCGTGACGCTAATCTGCAGTGATTGGTCTGATTGGTCTCATTTTCATTTCATCATGCCTGTAATGCCTGATAAAGGCATATACAGGAACTACTTTTGTTTTTATAGCTGATTTTTAAAAGTAATATAAATAGTATAGAATTTTATCAGCCATCACTCCAATCCATCAACTGACATATTAAGAAGCAAAAAGCTGTGTTTGTAAGAAACAAATCCAATTCATACAAGTCCTCTATTCATAATTTTTCTTTTTCTGCTGAAAAAGTCATCTTGTCTGAATCAGAAGAGAAATATGCACACACTGTGTAAGCAAAAACTGTCCATAACAGTTCAGTGGATTCTGATGTGAGAGGATAACAGTGATGGACCTTTTCACTGGAGGAAGTTATGGATAATAATGGATTGGTTTCTTACAAACACGCAGCTTTTCAATTCACAAGATGTTAATTGATGGACTGGAGTCATGTGGATTATTGTGATGTTTTTATCAGCTGTTTGGACTCTTTCTGATGGCACCCATTCACTGCAGAGGATCCATTCTTGAGCAAATGAGGTAATGCTGAATTTCTCCAAATCTGTTCAGATGAACAAACTCCTCTACATCTTGGGAGGACCAGAGGATGAGTACATTTTCAGCTAATTTAAATGTTTGGGTGCAGTATTCCTTTAAGGTTGTCCTAAAGCTGATGTTTATCGTCTGTGCTTGATTAAAATGACCAACCACAAGTAAAATAGCATAGCTATTAGCACTAAATTGCATAGGAAAAAATTAGAGCATAGTCAAAAAGGTTAAGCGTACGTGAAGAATGAAAGCATAATGACTGGCCCTTCTGTGAATGAAGCAATGATGAATAAGAGTCTTATACAAATCTCAAATTAAATCACTTGACCACCGAGCTTCTTGAAACGGCATTTATGCAAATGGAGTAACAGAGAACAGTTACACAATCTCAATACGACAGCAGTATTGAACACAAAGAGCTGGTCATCTCTTGGGAAGAATCTGACATTAACATAAGAAAACCTAAGTAAACAATCATATCTTGAGCCAATACCCAGTAAATCTTAAGTTCAAATTTGTTGATAAATTCTTTTAAAGTTCATTTGTTTGTCATTTTCCACCTCCATTTTTTAAAATTAGGATTATGGCACCTTCGGTATTAAGAGATTCTAACCCTCGCAAAAATACAATAAAATAAAACCGAACAACAAAACAGAACTGAACAGTTTTCTGCTCTGTATTTTTCCATATACAGTTCTAGTCACTCAGAAAATATGGTGTGTCTGAACGTGAGTGCGCATTCAGCATGATTAGACATTAATATTTAAGTTCGTTTTACACACATGTCGGGAAGCTAAAGCCTTTTCAGCTCAATTTTCAACAGCTTGTTAAAATATGTTGGAAGCTTTGAAAGGGTTGGCGTTTTCTCAGCCAGAATGAGGCAGCGCTCAAATACTTAGTGTTTTCTGTAAGCACATCCCGTAATGCAGGTACGTGCCATTCCTCTTCACCTCAATATCCTGAGAAGTGCTTTGGGGGCCTAAAACGGACTACAGAGGTTCGAATCTAAACAAAGGGTGTCTGTTCTGAACATAAAGTGCCGATAAAGATGACGCTCATGGGAAAATGTCCTCTTGAAGTATCAAATGGTCTAATGCACAGGATACAGGATCTGTCTTTTTGTCTGTCCAGCAGTCTCAGTGAGCGGGAAGACTCCAACTCCCAGAATTCCAAAGGTGCAAATGTGTAACCCTAAAAGGAGAGACGGAACCTGTACAGTTCAGTCATTGTCGGAATGCATGTTTGATGCAAGTCGAAGTAAGAAACCGTCTGACTGGCGTTGTCAGTCGGAAAGCCCGGACCCCTCAGTCCGTTTTTTGAGTTGTCTGGGTCAATTGAGAAGGTACAAGTGCCTTGCATTTATCAGACGTCCTTTTGAGTTTTTCGGCGCATGTTGGCTGCGACTTATTTTGGGTGGGGGGATTTTAGACATGCAAACACAGTCACACGGTCAGTCCAGTGTTTTACAACAGATGGAAAGCAGATGCCTTGTCAGAGTCAACACTGCAGTCACATCACACGAGCTGTGCTTTCCCAGCTTCTGTTAAGTCATCGCTGGATGCAGTTTTCCTGAATTGGGCTGAGGGACTGATGGGATATGTGTGCTTTGTAGGGCTGAATGACAGTTCAATGAAGGAAGTGAGATATTTAAGTCATATGAAAGATCTACTGGTCACATTTGCCACATCAAAACAGGAAGTCGCTATCGTTCTGGAGCCATCGTTCTGGACCGGGCCAGGGAAGTAGGACAAGAGGGGGGAAATGGGTTGACCGGCAACACACGCTCTTGTATATCACACCTTAATTGAAATGTTCATTTGTTAAATCCTTCGCTCTGTTCGGTCAGTGGGGGTGTCGCTCACCCTCCAGGGTGGATTGCTTGGAGAAGATGGGGGTGAAGGGAAGGGTTAAAGTTGGAAACCCTCCATGGGAGCCTCACACTGCTGGAAAAGGAACTGCTGCTGCTGGAGATCAACAGCAGGGGCCAGGGCCGGATCTTCATCTTCTGTGTTGAAGTAGCGCTCGATCAGGTCAAAAGCCTTCTGGTAGATCTCCTGGTTCTCATGACCCTGTAGAAACTCCAGCTTGTCCAACCCTGATGGAAAGGAATAGGAAAAGGTTTGTCTTTTTTTTTCTCTAGACCCATATATAATATTACACATTTTATAGAATAATATCTTTTTTTTGTCTATATTTTGTGCCAATTCATTAATTTGTTTGTCTGTTTTAATTGATTTTAGTTGTTGAGAGTAACATTTTAGTTCAATCTTAAAATGTAAATAAACTATTTTATATATTAATATGAACATGAACATTTAAAACAAATGTGAAAATCTGATCTCCGGAATAAAAGACGTTGGCAGGATTAACACTGCTTAATATTAACAAAGATTTATTGTAGAAAGGTTGGGATGTAATGAAGGGTCTGAAGACCCCAGAGAAACAATTACAGGCATATGATCAGCTAAGGACGAATAAAGAAGAAAAAAAACTTACTATATGTGGTTATGTGGGGGTGGGGGGGGGTCATACTTCTCAGGTCAAAAAATATGGAAATCCTTATAAATATGGGAAAATCACAAGCAAGTGTGATGACTAACATACCATATGCTTCTTCAATGAGGGCGCAGTAGGGGTTGATTCCTCCTCCTCGTTTAGCTTCCAGCTCACCCAGTCTTAGGATGTTCTCCAAGCCATTCAGTGCCACCTGTACGATCTTCGAATCCATCAGAGTCAGGAGGTCACATAAGGGCTTGATGCAACCAAGCTCAACAAGATGCCTGAGGAGAAGATTAAAGCATTAAAATATGAAGCCGTCTTGGTTGCTGATGCAGGAATTGATCTCATCACAAACTGTCACAAAAGACACATGTTAATAGCAGGCTAAAGCAGTGATCTGTCTTACCTGATCTGCTCAGCAGAACCGCCTGATGTGGCGTTTGTGATGGCCCACGCTGCCTCCTTTCTTGTACGGAACTCGGCTACTTGCAGAATATTTATCAACGGGGGGAGCAGGTCTGCATCTATCACCATCTGCAAAGATCAAAACAAAGATTGTGAGAGAGAAACAGACACATTTACAGAACTGTAGATTATTCGATTTGTTCTGAAACAAGGACTTAAAATGTTACAATGTTCAGGGCTTAAAGTTCTCCGGCATGCAGCGTTTGGCTGTGGAAAAAAATGATCCTACATTTAAAAAAAACTTGTTGATATCACTTTCGAGTCCACGAGTTCGCCTACCAATGGTGAGAGAGGAGCACAGCTTTCACTCTCAACCAAACTAACATTGCTAGTAGGGGTGGGAATCACCAGAGGACCCACGATATGATATTATCACGATACTTGTGTCACGATACAATATTATTGCGATTTTAAATATATTGCGATATTCTGCAATATATTGCAATTTATTATCTTTTTCCAACTTCAAATTCTGTCCCCTAACGAAAACTTTGGCAACATCTGTTTTAACTAAAAAGAAACATTTCTCAGTTTGTTTATCTCACTTCAATTTTATTGTTGCAGTGCAAAATGGGATTGTCAAGCAGACAAACTGACCAACACTTTCATGAAAACCTGTCATAAATGTTGTATGCACCTGGCAAACTCAACTATTTGTATTAGTCTAGTCTAGTCCCACCTTAATAAAATTTAAACAGGTATGCACTGCTGTGCTACAATACAACTTGAACAAAAAAGTTTTGCAGACCCTTCAGCATTTGGGGATTTTTTGAAAGTAAATTATTGTTAAATTTAAAATAAATAAAACACAGTCTTACATTAAAATAAAAATGTTACATTTAAATTAAACATAACATGTACTTAGTAAACAATGTGCTACAACAGGTATACTATGCACTGCTGTGCTCTTAGTGTTTTACTTTCATTCATTCCATGTAGTTCCAAGCCAGTTTAATCACCATTCTATATTAATGCGCTGCTTTAATTGATGCACACACACACACCACTCGCACATAAGTGAGAGGGAGAGGTCGGAGATTGCAGATCGCACAGCGCACACACAGAAACGTATTGATGGTGCTGCCCCGCGACTATTATTAATAAAATAACATCGATACTAGATCGTTTCATTATCTTCCTCAGCAACGAGGTAAAATCAAAGTAACTAAACAGCTTCATAGTTTGTAGAGAGAGATGCACAGACGCAGGTAATTCACACACACAACTGTCATCTCTCTCTCGATCGATAATTCATTCAAATAAATGCTATAATTAATTAAAATAAATGTGGTCTTACCGCACTATTTCATCTCTGTATCTGATTTGAAGCAGGCAGAAAGCTAGAGCTAAGGAGCCGTAACTGAGGAAAATAACCGTCATTTTTACCCTTCCGGTTAAATTTTGTACTGCCAACATCATAAACAGCTTTAAGTTGTCAATACTGGCAAATGACCATGGAATAAGCGGGATAATCAATGGCTTGCCGTGCGTTAAAGCCTTTTAGAACTCAACACCACCATCTAATGGACTGTAAAGAAATTGATTTTGTTATTCTACCAAATAGTATAATAAAAGATAGATACTTGGCGTCTGTGTATCAATACAGTATTGCCGCTGGCTATAATTAATTAAAATAAATGTGGTCTTACCGCACTATTTCATCTCTGTATCTGATTTGAAGCAGGCAGAAAGCTAGAGCTAAGGAGCCGTAACTGAGGAAAATAACCGTCATTTTTACCCTTCCGGTTAAATTTTGTACTGCCAACATCATAAACAGCTTTAAGTTGTCAATACTGGCAAATGACCATGGAATAAGCGGGATAATCAATGGCTTGCCGTGCGTTAAAGCCTTTTAGAACTCAACACCACCATCTAATGGACTGTAAAGAAATTGATTTTGTTATTCTACCAAATAGTATAATAAAAGATCGATACTTGGCGTCCGTGTGTAAATATCGCGATATTACGCTGTATCGATTTTTTCCCCCACCCCTAATCACTAGCCAATCAGAATATTTTTGCTCTTATAAACACGAGACCCGCATAATAGTATCAATTGTCGCAGCCCTGATGAATGGAGAAGCGCGACATGTTAAAAAAGCTGTGAGACGCAATGGTGTCAAAGATGTCCATCTAGCACATATTTAGATAGAAAAACTAATTAAAAAGGTCTATTTGTGTTATTAAAAAATATCAGATTACTCAATTGTCAAAATTATCAGTTGATTACTTGATTAATCATTAGTTGCAGCCCTAGATTAGTTAAAATATTTCAAAATACAACTGCATTGTTTTACTTTTTGTAATTAAAAGACAAATATTTTGTCATTGAAAATTTCTTTAAAATAGTATTAAAATATCGTCTCGTTCTAGTGAACCAAGTATCTGTATTTTGTCTCATCTCTTGTAGTCGAGGGAAGTCGTGGCCTAATGGTTAGAGAGTCGGACTCATAACCCAAAGGTTGCGGGTTAGAGTCTCGTACCGGCAGGGGTTGTAGGGGGGGGGGGAGTGAATGTACAGTGCTCTCTCCCACCTTCAATCCCACGACTGAGGTGCCCTTGAGCAAGGAACCGAACCCCCAAATGCTCCCCGGGCGCCGTAGCATAAATGGCTGCCCACTGCTCCGGGTGTGTGTTCACTGCTGTGTGTGTGCACTTTGGATGGATAGCTAAATGTAATGTCACACCCCTAGTGTCGATAAGCGGTGATATAGCTCATTATTTTCCAAGTGTATGATACATTCTTTAGGTCAACCATATATTCATGAAAAAAAAAAGTCAGTTTGAATAAGGAAAGCAATAACTTTGCCATAGTATCCTTTCAAATGTTAAAGTTGCCACAGTCATTGGATTCAGGCTCAGGATTTTTAATTTTTTTTTGCTTTAACCCCTGAATGTTGCTTTTTTTTGGTTCAGTTTGCTTTCACAAGGCAGCATTTCAAAGTGTACCAAAAATGGATTTATGCAGTTATGCAGCTAAGGCAGAAAACATGCCAGGTTCCGAAATAAATGCTACAAATGAGCCTGGTGTGAAAACCCCCCAAACTAACATTCATGTGTTAACTGTAAACATGCATATACCTGTATTTGTGCACGGTTTCCAGCTGTGATATTGGAGATGGTCCAACATGCCTCTTTTTTAATGGATTCTTTTGGGCTACTCAGCAGGTGAAGAAGACTTTGCAGGGCAGAGCAGTTAAGAATCACCTGTTCATGAGAAAACAAATAATGTTATACCCCAAACATGTAATGGATACAACATTACTGCAGAGGACAAAAAAGTACAGTTGCTTTACCTGAGTCTGTAGGTCATCTCCTGTGACTATGTTCCCCACGGCTCTCAGAGCAGGAGACACCACCTTATATTCTGCATGTCTGGAAAACATAAAAACAGCTCAGAAAACTGCTGTCATTCTAAGGATTTGAAGTAGCACCCATAAAAATACGAAGGAGAGAAGCTATCTTAAAAGCCTAAGCCAGTGGTTCTCAACCTGGAAGGGGCTCGGGTCCATCAGGGGGCCTCAGCAAAATTCCAAAGGGTCACAAAATGGCTTAAATATTCATTAAAATAAGACAAGGCATTGTAAAAATCAGCTAAAACAACTAAAAACCAAGCTATTTCTTATTTTTACTTAACTACTTGTTTTCTTTAAGGAACAAGGGTTTCCACAGTCTTGGAAACCCTGGATATAGGAGATGGACTTGAAAGGTCATATAAATGTATGAAATCTTATAACTCATTCTGCATTTTTATAATTAATATACATTTTTAAAGTTATGCCAAGCTCTAAAAAATGTTTTGGTATCAAGAAAATCACAAACGACTGAAAGAGTCATGGGGCGTTCAAATATTGTTGTTGATAATTCAACAACAATAATTTTGTTCCAAGACAACAAAAATATTGTTGTCTTGGAGTCACAATGGTTGAGAATCTCTGGATTAAAATATTCATTATTCTTTCCATCTGTTTTTCATGTCTTACAGCAGCAGCTCCACTAGTCTGCGGCAGACTCCCGAGTCGATAACAGCCTGGATCTTCTCATTGGGACCATCAGACAGATAGGAAAGAGCCCAGCATGCATCAGCCAGAATGTCGGTATCATTCACAAAGAGCAGCCAGGACAGAACGCTGAGACACGGCGACACCTACATTAAATAACAAATACAACTCAGATATCACTTTAAGTTAAAAGGTGTGTATACTCTTGTGACTTAATTAGATTTAATTAAATTACTTAATCAAGTTAATGTTGATTTATGTTGGTTTAATAAAAAAAATATTTTTTGTTTATTATACATTAATCAATATCATTGTAATGTAAACAAAAATGAATTCACATTATCATTAAACTATCAAATCAACATTAACTTAAGTAATTAAGCATAATTATTAATAACATGTTCTAGCTTGAGCAAACATGACCATGATGACACGTGTGCATGCCACCCACAGCAATAACACTGATGTCTGTGGCTAGCGAAATGAAGCAAGAACTGACTATGGCTGTTTATGTGCTTGCTTATCATTTATCAGGCACTTTCATCTATCATGCTCTCCTCATTTACATACACTAATTTGGAAGATGCTTTTATTCAAAGCAACGCAAGAGTGTTTTGTACAATAACAGCTAATAGTCAAACAGATTCAGCCGCTCTAACTGTAAAGATAGGCCTCTGGCTGTTAATAATTTATGTGCTTTAGTCAAATGTCTCAAGCTACAATAATGTGACAGTTGCTTGTGGGTTGCCCCTTCCTGCAATATTTAGATTTCTCAACTTGAGCCTCAACCACTGTTACTCCACAAACACACACTAAAAAACGTCTTATGCTTACCACAGCTACATTTATTTGATAAAAAAATAAAGTTAAAAAAGTAATGTGATGAAGTATATTTATAATTTACAATTGCTATTTTCTATTTTAATATATTGTTAAATGTAATTTATTCCTGTGACAGCAAAGCTAGATTTTCAGCATGATTACTCCATTCTTCAGTGTCACATGATCCTTCAGAAATCATTCTAATATGCTAATTTGGTGCTCAAGAAACATTTCTTATTATCAATGTTGAAAACATGTATTCTTTTAATATATTTGCAGAAACCATTAGACATTTTTTAGGATTCTTTGATGAATTAAAATTTCAAAAGAACAGCATTTTTACCAACAGAAATCTACTGTAACACTATACAAGTTTGTTTATATTTAGCACGTCTTTGCTGAATAAAAGTTTGTTTAAAATTGTTTTTTAAAAATCAAATGACTTTAAACTTTTGAATGGTAGGTTGTAAGGCATTGTTATTATAATTATTTTGCATTTTTCAGTAATGTTACAAGTCCGATAACAACACACCAACAATTTTTTTATGTAATCACATAAAAAATGGCACATACAATTTATTTTTTCAAAATTCTCAACTACTTTGTATAAATAAATTCTAAACTAAGGTCAATCTGTTTAAATCGCTACAAGTAAATCTGAGCATCACAACATTATAATGTACAATATGAAAAATGGATATTCATTAAAGATTATATTCAACAGCGTAAATTATTAGTCTTTAAAATTAGCGGTAGATGATGGTAAAGGTAACCTAAATGTAAAAAAGGGGAAATGAGCTTGGCACAATTAAATATCCAATCCTGATCCTATATATATATATATATATAAATAACGATTAATCGTGATTAATCGCATCCAAAATAAAAGTTTTGTTTACATAATATATGTATGTGCGCTGTGTATATTTATTATGTATATATAAACACACACATGCATGTATACATTTCAGAAAAATATGTTTAAAAAATAAATGTATAATATAAATTGTATGAATATAAATATAGACATGTAAATACATGTAAATATTTTCAAAATACATACTGTATGTTTGTATATTTATATATACATAATTAATATACACAGAACACACACATATATTATGCAAACAAAAACTTTTTTGTATGCAATTAACCGTTTGACAGCACTAATTATATATATATATATATATATTTTATAGAACAGTCTTTAACAGATATATTAGAGATATATTGTTCATCCCTACTCTTCCATTTCTAGAAATCTACTTTGGAACAATTTATATTGTAAAAATCACTCTATAAATAAATTGTACTGAACTGCATGGAAACTGGATGGATGGTGACTTTTACCTTGGCAAAATCTGGGGGTGGGTTTTTCCCCCTGCACAGGTTAGACAGAGCCCAAACTGCATTCCTCATCATAGTCAGACGGTTTTGTTTAGCCAACAACCTGAGAATGAGAATTTGCATCATTAGAATAACTACTCAACAGTACAGTTGTTCTAAAACAAATGGTTGCATGACTTACTGTACTAAAGAGGGTAGAATATTGCAGTCCAGAACATAGTCCCTGCACTCAGTGCTGTCACCTGCAATATTGCCTAAAGCCCACACTGCCTGCAGTGCAAAAAGACAGTTTCAATCACAAAGTTAGTCCTAATTTTTTTTTTTATACCTATCTGGGTCCATTTGTGCTCCTTCAGCAAGCTGCTCACCTGTTCCTGTACATCCTCGAAATCCGAGCCGAGCATCTCAATGAAAATGGGCACCGCCCCAGCCTGGATGACCACGCGTGTCTGGTGGGATGTTCCTGAGGCGATGTTAGTCAGAACCCACGCTGCTTCAAACTGCACAGAGACAGGACGGCTGTCACCATACTGCAGAAAAGCATTCACTAATGCACCATTCAAGAGCCAAGAGGATTAAATAAAGATAGCGATGAGACTTGCAGAATATACACATTCCAATAGTATGAGCATGTGCTGGGAGAGATCCATGCCGGATGACTCACTGTCTCACTGCTCTGACATACAGGATATGTCTGCAGGCTGTTCTTCTGCTTCTAGGCTGTATGGTTCATTTTAATATCACTTAGATACAGCATGCTCGGCTCACCTGTAGCGTGCAGTTCTCTCTTCTTTTCAGGAACTCAACAAATCGCTCCACGACACCAGGGGTGGCAATAACCTCATCAATAGGGGGATTAGGCTCTAATGGAGAGTTAAAAATTTAATTAGCATCGTTTTATCATAAATATGATTATGCAAATGCACGAATTTCAGTCTTCAGGGTCTTTCACCTTTAGATAAGAGCTTTCTGAAGCGCTGTGTTCCTATGAGCTGTTGTTCTGGGGAACTGGAGAAGATCATCTGTATCATGTCCTCAGAAATAGCACTTCCCTTTGATGATGGAAAGACAGAAATGGTAATAATCTATTATAGATTTTTTCATTGATAAGTAAAACACTGTGATAAACTATCATCTTTCTCACCGTGATTTGGTCCAAATTGTTGGCCTGTGATTCCAGGTATCCACTGTCCAACATCCCATCATCCTCCAGTGCTCCATCCTCCTCCACTGTGGCCACATTTCTGCGCTTGAACAGCTGTAAGAACACAAACTCTCAACTCACTGTGCTCAATAAAAATACCAACATGTGCCAAATATCAGTACTAATGTTGCATTTCTTTCTTTTGAAGGAGCAAGCGAGCTACGGTTTTATTATTGTTAAAATATTTTCTCCTGTAGAATCAACTAAAAGTAAGGTATTTGTAGGCTGATTCTCTCAAACACTGTAAATAATGTGATTTTAATAAGATGTTATTGTTTGTTATTGTATTTGAGTGTATATATTATATATATATGTGTGTGTGTGTGTGTGTGTGTGTGTATGTATACTATTATATACACACGTGTACATAAACTAAAAAACAACATCAGAGTACAATAACAAGATACAAATCAAAGATCCACAAAGCCACTCTTATATCTCCAATTCTCCTACTTGTTCATCTTTCTTTTGTTTGCGAAGTTGGAGGCCCTCTTCCTCCCTCCTCCTCCTCATCTCATCTGTGTTGAGCGATTTGTTTTTATAGCTTTTGAGACGTGCATTGTCCTTCCCCTGACTCATGATGTTGCCTGCTGGAAAGACATGATCAAAGCAAGATGAGCACAAGAGAAATCACCAAGACTCATTAAAATAGTTGCTTGATCTCAGCTAGATGACAGGCTTTGAACGATCACTTAATATCATGTTTCCATCAGCAGTGGCCACATACACCAATCATAATGCCAAATAGTATGCACTCTTTTAAGTGAATGAATGTATTTATGTATTTATGATGTTTTTAAAGCAGTCAATAATTATTTATTGACTGCTTTGTGCTTTAAAGCGTGGTCAGTTGTACTGACTAAACCACTTAGCAATAGTTTTGTTGTTTTTGTTTCTGCTTATTATAGCAAAACAATTGTTTGACTTGTCTTTTGTATCCCACTAACCAAACCCACAGCCTTTATGTGTCTACTAACCATGAATAGCAGGATTTTTAACAAAATGCTGTTTTTATGTTGCATGATTTTTACTGGCATTAATTAATGAACATTAATTGCCAATAATAGAATCTCAACTCTATATCAACTCGTTTTGATTGATTTTCACATTTTCAGTGTCAGTTGTGACATACGAACAGCTCAAAGCTATGCTGGCCAATCACAGCGTGCAGCTTTTTGATGTCAGGAATCCAGATGAATTCCTGGCTGGCCGGATTCCTGATTCTATCAACATTCCTTGTAAGTCACTACTGAAGTGAAGAATCAGTGTTTCTTGTTTCAGTATGCACATTCACTCTCAGTTTTTTATGTATCTCTCAGTGGGACAGCTTGAGGAGTCACTGAAACTCCCGCCACTCCAGTTTCAACAGCAATTTGGGGTGAAAGCCCCTAAAAAGGAAGACGATGACATAGTTTTCCATTGCCGAAGCGGGAAAAGGAGTTTGACTGCTCTTGAAATCGCTCATCGTCTGGGATTCTCTAAGTAGGCTATTGAAAACATACACACTGATCTCATTATAAGCCCAGAACTTGTGGATGATCCAATTAATTAAATATTCTTTTTTGTTAGAGGACCTACTTGTTTTCTTTGTCTTTTCAGGGCACGGCATTATGCAGGCGGATATATTGATTGGGAAGAGCATGAGAAGAAGTAACAGGACTAATTGAGCCACATTTTCAATCACTTTAACTGGACCTTTAATCTGGAAATAGAAAATAAAATTAAATATTGACAAGTGAAATTGCTCATTTTACTGTTTACAAAGATCTGAGTCATATAGTTTAATGACTCATCAATTATTATATGAATCATATTTCATTAAGATGTGATTGCTAATTAATTAGTGTATTAGAATCATTATTGATGTTGTTTGATGACTCATCAATTACTGTTATATGATATATTTTAATAAGGCTATTATCAGAAAATACATGAAGCAGCTTTCAGAAAAATACTTGAAAAAATTGCTCCTTCACAGTGAACCAGACAGATCAATCTATTTCTGGACTAAAAACAAATGTGAATATATATATTTACAAATCTGCTTTATTAAAATATTTTTAAAATGCTTTCGACATTGCTTGATTAATCACTGGACCATTTTTTTTGGAATTTGGACATTTTGACTGATGAAACTGACTATTTTTTTTATATTTTGGTATTTACAACTATGTAAATCTGAATGACTTAGTGTATTAGAGTTGCTTAAAATAGAATAATAACACATCAATTATTATTATTATATTAATTATATTTAATTGATCAGAAAATGGATGGAGCAAACCTATTTCAGATAAATACGTGAAAAATTGCTCCTTCAGATTGAATCAAACGACTCAAACTAT
>NW_015505318.1:881580-882624 GCF_001515645.1 Sinocyclocheilus grahami | reverse complement strand
AAAAAAAAAAAATCTAATTGTATTCATTTTTGTTAATTTGTATTCACCTGTTGACATTATTTTTCTATTTATGGAGTGATAAAATAATTAAAAATGGTAAAAACCTTTATTTGTCAATTTGTTTGACCAATTATGTCATCAAAATGAACCAAAAAAAATGACCCTGGTTTTATCTAATGTTCAGTTTGCTGTTCTGGAAACGTATTCAAATTAGTACATATTTAATTAGCCATGGCCACATATGCATATTTAAGCATAATATTTCAGAAATGCAAAGTCTTTGTTTTTGTCGTTGTTTTAATGTACTGTGATTAACCAACTGGGGAGGTACAGTGACATCTATTAGTTACAATTTTACTCTATTCACCTGTGGTGTTTTGCCTTAAATGACTAAAAAGAATATTAAGATATTAGCAAGAGACGGAGCCAGACTGGGTCTGTCTTTAACCCGCTTCTCATGGGCAGTGGCGCTTGAGCCCGCAGTGAAGGGGAGCGACCCATCCAACCATCTCCACCTAAAACACCCCGCCAAACACACCAATCCAACCGTACATAACGCCTGTGAAGCGGAGACGATCGATTCAAGTCAATAAAATGTCATTTTAGCTCCTCACATGGTCGTGATCATCGACTGAAGCGCAGGTTTGTTGGTAATATCGTCTTAACGCCAGACTAGCCTCCCCCTCCCAGATCTGCGCAGACGCCTCTGTTAGCTCCCCTGCTAACCCACACGACAAGGTTGTCCGACTGCTGGCTTGAATTTATGTTTTAACATTTGTATCTTTTGAATTTAACATCATATTGATGGAATAAAACCACTCAAACACAAATAATCCACAGTGGCGCACTGACCTGTCAAAACTGTCTCGTTTATCCCTGCGTCGTTTAAGCTGCTACCGTTTTGCCTCCGCCGGTATAGTGAAACTGCGCATGCGCACTGGGAGAGGACATCGTGTGCGAAGCGCATGTCTGGTTCTCGGTGTTGCCAGTTTTGTGTACAGTTTTGTAACGAACCGTGTTGCCATGTCCACTTCTTATAATAAA
>NW_015505318.1:879468-880495 GCF_001515645.1 Sinocyclocheilus grahami | reverse complement strand
GGAAGAGGCACTCACATCCTCTCAAAATAAGTGGATTTAATTATTGCAGATAAAACTGATCATCTTTTGCAAGACATTATAACTTTTAGAGGCCGTATTTCAGTGAAGTCTGCAATGTCAGGTAAAGGGTGATTTATTACAGGAACATTAGATTTTGTGTTCCAATTCCCAGTTAGCTCTACTTAATTGACCACGATATTCACGAAAAACACACATCTAAGTATGCAATCTTTCAAGTGAATTAATTAATATATTTATTTATATTAATGATTATTTATTTATAGTTTGTGTATGCATTTATGTATTTACTGACTTTTTATTTATTGGCTTTTTTAGTGATTCATTCATTGTCATTGTATTTATTTTGCTTTTTATTTATAAATGTAAGTCAAATATAAGTTACTTAAAATATCAGTCAAAAAGCTATAGTGAAAGGACCCATTTATTTACATATATAAAAGAGACATATTTTAGTAAAGTCTGCTATGTCAGGTAAAGGGTCATTTATAATATAGGAACCTTGGACTTTGGTCCAATCCCCAATTATCTCTTCTTAATAAATTACCATGATATTCACTAAAACACACATCAAAGTATGTGATCTTTTAAGTGAATTCATTCATTCACTCGTTCATTCATTCATTGCCATTTCTTTCACTTGTTGTTTAATTTAGAGGAGGGGTGGGGTAAAAGAATGACTCATATTTATACATAGTAATAATTAAGAAATACCAATGTTGATAATATTGAAGTATTTATTCATCATTTTATTTATTTGTCATTTTATTTATAAATCGAGTCCAAAAGCTACAGTATATTTAAAGGAGCCATTTATTAACATGATAAAAGATAAAGAGACTTAGTGAAGGCTGTGATGTCAGGTATAAAGGGCCATTTATTAGGCTATATAGGAACTCTGGACTTTGGTTGCCAATTATCTCTACTTGATAATTAACCATGATATACATGAATAACACATGTCAAAGTATGCACTCTTTTAAGTGAATGAATGTATTTATGTATTTAT
>NW_015505318.1:876428-878107 GCF_001515645.1 Sinocyclocheilus grahami | reverse complement strand
CGTGAAAAATTGCTCCTTCAGATTGAATCAAACGACTCAAACTATTGGACTGCAAAAATGTGATTATATATGCATATTTACAAATGTGCTTGATTAAAATAATTTAAAAATAATCAGTGCAAATTGATTTGGACCACCTGGAAATAGGTAAATAAAATTAAATGTTGACAGTTAAAACTGATGAAACTGACCATATTTTCATATTTTGCCACTTGCAAAGATGTGAATCTGAAAGACTTAGTGTATTAGAGTCATTTTTAATATTGTTTGAATGACTCATCCATATTAATCATAATATAATGTATTTCAGATAAATGCTTCAAATAACTTCCTTCATATTAAATCAGATAAATAAAATAATTTTTAAAAAGCACTGAGCTATAAAAACTAATGTGAATATGTGCTCACAAATGTGCTTCATTAAAATATTTTCACAAAGGCTCTGGACAGTGAATAATTCGTCTGTGCAAATTTAGTTTGTCCTTCTGCATTGCATTATTACCACTGGGTGGCAGTAATGCAATTAGGCAAAATAAAGGAGCGTTTTATGGCCAGCAAGCAGCGGTTCACGGTCACAGGTGCTCGGGTGCTCATTTCACTGCTGGCTGTTTGGATGTGGTCGGCTGCATCTTAGTAAATAGCTGTCAGACTGATACTGAACACAGATCAAGGCTGGCACATTTTTCATAGGACTCCAATCAAATCAACAGACCTTCCTTCATCCATCTTGGAGAGAATTATTTAAGTGTCAATTTATATAGCGCTGTTACTGTGGAATTACAGACCGAGTAGGCTGTATAGTCCATCAGAAATATAAGCAATAGCTTTGCAGGTATTGGACTTGGCACACGCTAGCTGTCTCGTCTTGAGCCTGGGCCTTGTTCTTCCCTGAGTGATGAGAACAGACTATGATAAATGTGAACGTGTCACTTTCACCCCAGCCATAATGGGGTCCACACCTCTGAGCTGGTTTGTAAAATAAAAAATCCAAAACTAATTTCTTTGTTTGCCACAGGGGACCTAAATAGGTCCGGGTGTTTATTTGCGGCCAATTTTTTTCTCCATATTCCACATTTATATTTCACTTTATTGTCCCTCATTTGTTCCATTAATTAATTGACCATGGGCAGACATGAACTAACAATTAACTAACATTAACAAAGGATAGCCTAAAGAAATACTGTAACAAATGAATTGCTCATTGATAGCTCATTTTAGTTAATGCACCAACTAATGATAACCAATGGAACTATTAACAAAAAACAATCTGTTAGTCAACTAAGAAATGTAATTAAGAGTTGAATAATATCCTTGTTCATGTAAATAAAATAATAAAAAAATAAAATAAAAAATAAAAAATATATATATATCAGGTAGGGGCAAGTTGTCACATTTTATTGAAGATTTTATTGGAAGTTATATCAAAATAATGGTTTTATATTTGATCCATTAACATTTTACTGTTATTTGTTCAATTATATTATTTCTGTCCTTCTATACAGTTTATTTTGTATATTATTTGTCATTTTGTAAATAGACAGGTTAATTGCAGGTTCCATTTTGACAAATAACTTTATTTTGAGATTAATACATTTTAATTTATGTTTATTATAGCTATTATGTATTTCTCTGAACTACTAATAGACAGGTTAATGGCAGCTTCTATTGTGACAAATTAC
>NW_015505318.1:872736-875298 GCF_001515645.1 Sinocyclocheilus grahami | reverse complement strand
CTAAATACTTTTTTTCCCCACTGTATATATATATATATATATATCTCAGGTAGGGGCAAGTTGTCACATTTTATTGGAAGTTATATCAAAATAATGGTTTTATATATGATCCATTAACATTTTACTGTTATTTGTTCAATTATATTATTTCTGTCCTTCTATACAGTTTATTTTGTATATTATTTGTCATTTTGTAAATAGACAGGTTAATTGCAGGTTCCATTTTGACAAATAACTTTATTTTGAGATTAATACATTTTAATTTATGTTTATTATAACTATTATGTATTTCTCTGACCTACTAATAGACAGGTTAATGGCAGCTTCTATTGTGACAAATTACCGCATATTGGATGACAACATGCCCTGCTACTGGGGCAGCCTGTGTTCAATGAACAGTATCATTTTTCCTGGGCAATAACGGTGGAAATGTTTATTAGCCAAGACACTTTAAAAGTGTGCCTTTATAGAAACTGGCTTTAAATATTACCATAGTAAAAGGCGTGACAACTAGCCCCGGTCCAGTACCCCCAATATTACGCATTTCATTCTAAATAGACATGCATTTTAATGTGCTATTATCAGGTCAACTTGTTGTAGCTATTGCGCTGTTAATAGGTCCACTGGGTCTGTCACAGGTAACAGCTATTTTCAAGACAGTCGTTGGTGATCACAGCCTGAGCGTGAACAAACGTCAGCGGAACGCGAATACCTTTAGAGCCATGACATGATTTACAATTGGGCTTTTTGATATGTTATTTTATTATATCACCTACTTGGATTTACCTCAATATATATTTGATCTACCATCAAGCACTGAACTAATGAGAACAAAGATGCGTCGTGCGTAAAAGACCTCTTGGAGACGGGAGTGAAGCTCGTCTCACGACTGTAACCACCGGAGCGAATCAAGCTCTGTGCGAAACCATTTGTATACTGGCTGCACGGAGTTATTCAATGCACAAAGGCATCGTGTGGAAGTTTTTTTGGAGCTGTGCATTAGTAAATTTCACATATGCTGTGCTCGCCCGGCGCGCGGTGAGGATGGAGCCCCTTTCTCCTTTTTCCCCTGACTCGCGCCAAGAGCGACAGGACCGATAACTTTCATCTCAGAGAAAGTGCGTTCAGATGTGGTTATATCTCGGTTCTACGCTGGAGAAGCTTAACAGGTAGACACATTGTAAACTGTGTAATCTGCTGCTTGGATGACGCACAGAATGATAATAGACGCAATCCAGAAAACACTGGATAAATGCATGAGTTCACACTGGCTTTCAGGGCGCATTTGTGCAGATTATCAATGGGTGACTTTATATCAGCACTGGGAAATAAAAATTGCAACTTTTTGATCTGCAATGCATCTTAGAACATCAGTTATCATCCATGTTAAAGATTTTTGTTATTTAGTTAAACTTTGAGATTAATGAATTATAATGTGTTTATCGGAGCTGTATGCATCTGACATTATTTCAATATGTTTTTTTACTTGAATCAATGTGTGCATTATTAGCCTTAATGTATCTATTTATTAATTTATTATAAACCAAATGTAAAGGGTTGCATAAAATGCACTGGAGGAGACAGGTGTACATCACGTATTCTGATGTGACAAATCAAGCATGGATCACCAAACGGCAAAATAGATTTTATGATCAAAATTAAGATTTTTTTATTGCTGAATAGAATTTTCAAAGATATAAAAGCTGCACTGTGAATCAGAAAGGCTGTCAACTGAAGTCACCGAACACTTGTCATATCTCTAGCAGCCAAGTGTTTTCCGAGTCTCTTTTTGCAGAATATAAAATCCGGGGACGTCTGCATATAAACAAGGTTTCAGACACACTAGAAATGTTACAGTATATGGTTGTCAAAACTTCTGTCCCTTGATGTTTGTGTTATGATCCACAAAGTCAAAAACTATTCTCTCTCCCCAGATCTTCCTCACTCATGGCAATGTTTAGCAGCAGTGAATGGCAGTGGAATGACTCAGAACATTCTCTCACTCCTGAGGGAAACTACAGCCTGATATCAGGCATTGAAGAAGTGAAGAGGAATTACTATGCCATGTTCTATTCCATACTCATCCTGGCTATTGTGTTTGGGAACGTTCTGGTGTGTATTGCTGTGCTTAGAGAGAAAGCTCTCCAGACCACCACCAATTACCTGGTGGTCAGCTTGGCCGTGGCTGATCTCTTGGTTGCCTCACTGGTCATGCCCTGGGCGGTCTATTTGGAAGTGAGTAGACAATAACCTATCATAGCCTATAGTTCAGAGCATTTCGGTATTGATAACTATTGCTATACAAAAATAAAAGGTTCTTTATTGGCATTGACAGTTCCATGAAGAGGTTCATTAAAATACATAAAAACCTTTCCAATGGATAAAAGCTTCTTTATAGTTGAAAAAGGTCTTTAGATGATTAAAATCTTCTTTGAACTTTTACTTGAGGTCTAAGTAAAAAATTTTTATTTTTTTAAAGAGTTAGTTCACCCAAAAATGAAAATTAACCCATGATTTATACCCTCAAGCCATAGATGTATATGACTTTCTTCTTTCAGACGA
>NW_015505318.1:840968-872726 GCF_001515645.1 Sinocyclocheilus grahami | reverse complement strand
GAATGAAAGAGAGATTATTTACAGAGAGAGAGAGAGAGAGAGAGACGTGTACACATACACATACACACATTACTATGGTTGACTATGGTCTTATTTATACATTTTTTCCCGAGCAGGTGTTTTTCCAGCAAGATCTGGCAACACTTAGTAACGAGGTTTATAGTCTTCTTCGCTGCACTGTATCATATGTAGAATGTTTCTCTTTTTACACTACAAAGATTTTATATACATCTAATAGTTTAAACAAAAGTTTAAGTCTAAAATAAAATCAAAACTATATTTAAAGGAAGTATTCTTTAACATATATTAAATATTTTGTATAATACAGGGTTTAACCATGTAAAAAAACAATTTTTTTTATATCACACATTTTTGGAAAACTAACAGTCATCAATAATAGGGATCTGGCAACCTGAATAAGATAATGCGATGCGCAACACTGCTATTGTTGTTTTATCTCATGAATCCCTTAACGCTGTACATTGTAGACATCACATCAGATATTGGCCTGTTTAATTACAAGGCAAAAAGTACCCTCATATCGTCTCATCCTTCCTGAAAATATCCTCCAGGTGTCCTTTACATGTCGCTAGAGGGCAGCAGATAATCTGTCTTGTCTTCACCCGTAAAAGCAGGTAACAGACAGACCGACTTTTCATTTGCACTGTCATTGTGGCGGCACCAGTGATGGTATCTCTTCAGCTTTTACGTCGTTTGTGCGTGTTTGCTCTCAATAAACCGGTTATCTCAGCATGTGGACTGAAGACTTCAACCGTCAATCACAGTGACGGACAACCTGATCCAGGTAGAGCTGCTGCTGGGGACAACTAGCCCCGGTCCAGTACCCCCAATATTACGCATTTCATTCTAAATAGACATGCATTTTAACGTGCTATTATCAGGTCAACTTGTTGTAGCTATTGTGCTGTTAATAGGTCCACTGGGTCTGTCACAGGTAACAGCTATTTTCAGACAGTCGTTGGTGATCACAGCCTGAGCGTGAACAAACGTCAGCGGAACGCGAATACCTTTAGAGCCATGACATGATTTACAATTGGGCTTTTTGATATGTTATTTTATTATATCACCTACTTGGATTTACCTCAATATATATTTGATCTACCATCAAGCACTGAACTAATGAGAACAAAGATGCGTCGTGCGTAAAAGACCTCTTGGAGACGGGAGTGAAGCTCGTCTCACGACTGTAACCACCCGAGCGAATCAAGCTCTGTGCGAAACCATTTGTATACTGGCTGCACGGAGTTATTCAAAGCACAAAGGCATCGTGTGGAAGTTTTTTTGGAGCTGTGCATTAGTAAATTTCACATATGCTGTGCTCGCCCGGCGCGCGGTGAGGATGGAGCCCCTTTCTCCTTTTTCCCCTGACTCGCGCCAAGAGCGACAGGACCGATAACTTTCATCTCAGAGAAAGTGCGTTCAGATGTGGTTATGTCTCGGTTCTACGCTGGAGAAGCTTAACAGGTAGACACATTGTAAACTGTGTAATCTGCTGCTTGGATGACGCACAGAATGATAATAGACGCAATCCAGAAAACACTGGATAAATGCATGAGTTCACACTGGCTTTCAGGGCGCATTTGTGCAGATTATCAATGGGTGACTTCATATCAGCACTGGGAAATAAAAATTGCAACTTTTTGATCTGCAATGCATCTTAGAACATCAGTTATCATCCATGTTAAAGATTTTTGTTATTTAGTTAAACTTTGAGATTAATGAATTATAATGTGTTTATCGGAGCTGTATGCATCTGACATTATTTAAATATGTTTTTTTACTTGAATCAATGTGTGCATTATTAGCCTTAATGTATCTATTTATTAATTTATTATAAACCAAATGTAAAGGGTTGCATAAAATTCACTGGAGGAGACAGGTGTACATCACGTATTCTGATGTGACAAATCAAGCATGGATCACCAAACGGCAAAATTTTATGATAAAAATTAAGATTTTTTTATTGCTGAACAGAATTTTCAAAGATATAAAAGCTGCACTTTGAATCAGAAAGGCTGTCAACTGAAGTCACCGAACACTTGTCATATCTCTAGCAGCCAAGTGTTTTCCGAGTCTCTTTGCAGAATATAAAATCCAGGGACGTCTGCATATAAACAAGGTTTCAGACACACTAGAAATGTTACAGTATATGGTTGTCAAAACTTCTGTCCCTTGATGTTTGTGTTATGATCCACAAAGTCAAAAACTATTCTCTCTCCCCAGATCTTCCTCACTCATGGCAATGTTTAGCAGCAGTGAATGGCAGTGGAATGACTCAGAACATTCTCTCACTCCTGAGGGAAACTACAGCCTGATATCAGGCATTGAAGAAGTGAAGAGGAATTACTATGCCATGTTCTATTCCATACTCATCCTGGCTATTGTGTTTGGGAACGTTCTGGTGTGTATTGCTGTGCTTAGAGAGAAAGCTCTCCAGACCACCACCAATTACCTGGTGGTCAGCTTGGCCGTGGCTGATCTCTTGGTTGCCTCACTGGTCATGCCCTGGGCGGTCTATTTGGAAGTGAGTAGACAATAACCTATCATAGCCTATAGTTCAGAGCATTTCGGTATTGACAACTATTGCTATACAAAAATAAAAGGTTCTTTATTGGCATTGACAGTTCCATGAAGAGGTTCATTAAAATACATAAAAACCTTTCCAATGGATAAAAGCTTCTTTATAGTTGAAAAAGGTCTTTAGATGATTAAAATCTTCTTTGAACTTTTACTTGAGGTCTAAGTAAAAAATTGTTATTTTTTTAAAGAGTTAGTTCACCCAAAAATGAAAATTACCCCATGATTCATACCCTCAAGCCATAGATGTATATGACTTTCTTCTTTCAGACGAATACAATCTGAGTTATATTAAAAAACATCCTGACTCTTCCAAGCTTTATACTCTCCTCTGCGCTTCCACGTTCGTCACTTCCGTGTTCGTCACCGCATTTACCTACATGCTACGTCATCCACTGGACGCCACTCTCTCGTGAATGATGACAGTTAGCAGAAGCTAGAGATTAAGGTTCATAAAGTTGTAAATATGGATATTTTTCTTACACAAATGCATTGCATCGCTTCAGAAGGCCTTTATTAACCCCCCGGAGCCGTGTGGACTTCTTTTTTGGTTCAATTTTTTGGACTTCAAATTTTGGGCTACCATCCACTCCCATTATAAAGCTTGGAAGAGCCAGGATGTTTTTTTAATATAACTCTGATTGTATTCGTTTGAAAGAAGAATGTCATATACACCTAGGATGGCTTGAAGGTGAGTAAATCATAGGGTAATTTTCATTTTTGGGTGAACTATCCCTTTAAGAATGAAAGATTCTTTGGGAACCAAAAAAACAACAACCCTTTTTGGGTGATAGTTTGGGTGAATTGGAACAGTGTCAGTCTTGAACAAGTACATTTATACTTAATACATCAAAAACATACCGATTTACAAAAGTGTGTCTACAGAAAACATATACAGGAACTCAAATTGGTGAATCATCTGGATTCCAAACAAACCAATTCACTAGAATGAATTGGATTTCCAGCATTATATATGAGATATGACCATTTAGGATGAGTCGACTCACTAGAATAAACCAGACTTCCAACTTTCAGAGGGCTGTTTAGGATGAACTGATTCTTTGGACTGAATCAGACTTTCGGATGCTACATATGAGAGAGGAAGCGTGGACAGTTTAGATGAGTGCTTTTGATTATTCCCTCAGATTATACATAAAAAACACTGATGTAGTCATTGTCAAACCAATCAGCTTTCTGTTACTCAATGCAGCAAATTGACCAACTTTAACCAACATGTGTCTTATGATACAGTCATATTGGTGAAATAAACAAAAGTCATAAGGTCAACAAAAGTATTGCTGCAAAACAAAAGTCCAAGGTCTATTGTCAATAGTTAAGATATGTATAAAGCACAGCTCACAAAGAAGCCTCTTTCACACCAAGCAGCTTTCTGTTGGTCAGCATGGCAAATTCGCATGACCAACTGAAACCAATGCGAAATCTGCATGTGGAACGCAAAAACAACCACTTCATGTCTTGAGGGATCCACAGATTTGTGCTGTGATCAGTTAAGACTTCCAATCATTTTCTTCAATCAGTAGTTGATTACTAGACATTGACATAAGAAACAAAACTTAAATCAGCAATAATCAGTAAAAAGCAATATTTGAGAGTGCTGCATGGATGACGTCAAAACCCAGTGATTTTCTTATGGGGTTTTATATTGGGGTTTTTCCATTTATGAAGGTCTGTGGTATACGTCGTACCAAGATGATACTTCAACATTTTGCTCTAGAATGTAAATTACGCACATTAAAAGCAATTTTTGAAGCTGTTATAATTGTTTTAAAGCCATATGTTTGTAATATGTAAATAAGAATGTGCAGGGTGTGACTGTGTGCCGTTTACACTGTAGAACAAAACATTCAAGTACCATCAAGTTATGTTTACCATAGACCTTATTTTACTCATAAATTGTAAAACCCCATTATAAAAAGCCCATAGGGAAATCTAGAGGGAACCTATGGCGAGTTAGTCTTCCGCGTTTTCATCCCTGCATAGACTGGAGAGCGGTCAAGTCATACTTCATTCAATGTCTTCTAAATGATCAATAATTAATTTTCACTTTGGATAAGGATAAAATTCTTTCATCCATCAATGAAAAACTCAATGTTTTGACCCCCAAAATAACATGAAAGGATTTTAACATTAAATGTTTGATTAATTGGCAAATGTTACATTACATCTGGTTATAAATCTTAAAATATTATATTGTTATATTAAAATGTAAAAATATTATATAGCATGTCTTAATCAACCTGAATGCATTAAGTTACAACTACAGTACAATTTTTACTGTGTAATAATATCAAATTTCCTTCACTCCTCCCTGGTTTTGGTGGTAACGGTTAAAAACCTTCATTTAGAGACAGCCTTCCTACTCGGTTAAATTTGGCTGCATGTCTCTTGAATGGCTGCAGGAGGCATTGTGCTGCTCTTGATTAGTGACAGGAAAGGAGAAAAGAAGATCTTCCTGTCATGATGCACAACACCTAGCAGTCGGATTCTGCAGCATGCAGTTCGTTCATCTCTGCCGGAGCCTTATTACACCTCCCTGGCCACTCGAATGGACGTTATTGTTGTAGGCCCTCTGAGAGATGGACCAAGGGTCTGTTTGCCCGTAGGGCATTCATTATTAGAAAAGCGAGTGTGGGATAAAAGGTGGGACTCTCAAAAAGAGTTCTCCCCTTCCTTACAGTGAATAAACCATATAGGTGAGGCAGTGTGGCTAGAGATAAGTTGCTCAGTTGGGCATATTTTGTCTATTGTCTTTCATTTTTTTGTGCATTTAGGCCCTTAATATGACTCTGTTGTACCTGTGCAGGTGGTTGGTGGAGCTTGGCTCTTCAGTCGCTTATATTGCAATGTTTTTGTGACCCTGGATGTGATGATGTGCACTGCAAGCATACTCAACCTGTGTGCCATCAGCATCGACAGGTAGGGAGCTAGTAATAAAAGTCTGCTTGATTTTTTGTACTTCTTTTTTAGGAATTGATTATTCTGGGTTTACTACACGCAGCCTTTATTTTTAAAGGTTCTTTGTTGGCATCCATGAAGAACCTTTAACATCCATCCACAAAATATTCTTTATAGTGAATAAAGGTTCATTAGATTATTAAAATGTTCTTCCCACTAAATAAAAAAAATGGTTCTTTTAAGAACAGTTGACCACAAAGTTTTTTGGGGAACCAAAAATTGTTTTTGGCATTACTGCAAAAACCCCTTTTTGGAATCTTTTTCAGAATAAACTCAATCGACTGCATTTGTGGCATAATGTTTATTGTTACCACAAAATTAATTATTATTTTTCTTTAAAAAGGGGGGTTACCGTCCCGCACTTAATATGAAATTAAATGGGGCCAGTCAGTAAACAATAAAATAATCAGAGTTTCAATAGTAAAGCCACAAAAAAAACATAACAACAAATATAAAAATATACATATTAACAAGAGTGTAAAAAAGTTTAACCTTTTCTGTATAAAATTATCTAATTCTAAATGTTTGTTACCATAACAAAAACAAATAACTTAACAAATAACTTACAAATTATTTAAGCTCAAATAATGCACAAGTTTTAATTAATGTAATTTACAATGTAAAATTATAAGCTTCACATTTCTGCTTTTAAATCCTCCAAAAATGGTCTTATGGTATAATCACATAAGCAAAATTTAGCAAAAAATCTAATAAAACAGTGTCAGTGTGGCAAATTTGCATGACCAACTGAACCGAGGAAATCTTTCATATTCACATGAAATTCCCATTCACATGGATTCCTACTGAAATGACTGGATTTTGCCCACAAAAATTTGCGTACAACGATGTGACTGCATTTTTACTGTAACCTCAGTTTTTGCTTCTTTTTTTAATAAAACAAGGGATGAGTTGAAACTATTCAACATTACGCCAAAAATGCTGTTGAATGACCTTTACTTAACCCAAAATATTCCTTTCATATGGTATCAGCAAGTGACAGGTGCATCATTATCACCTTCATACATAGAGCTGGGAGGGGTCCTTGTTTTAATTTTGATTGCATGGCATGAGTGCGAAAACGTATAGAAGTTTAATTAGTTGGAGGAGGGCAAGGGTGAGATGCTGATCATAAAGGACAAAACAGAAGGGCTGAGAGAAAACGATTTCGTAGAAAAGACAAAAAGTTATGAGATAGAGTGCAGGGAAATATTCAGCTGGGGGGAGAGAACAGAACATATTTAGGTTGATTATGCCTTTCAGACTGGCCTGGTTCACCTCTCTCTTTCCTCTGTGGTATTCTGTACTTATAAGAGCAGTAGATATAAAAACCGCTCACGAAAATCTAATACAATTGCATTTGTGCATCATTCTGTTGAAAGAGTCAAGCATAATTTATCCCTCTTCGGTGTATAGATGTTGCAAATTCTTTTTCAATATCCTTCAGTGTTCATTTGTAATCAGATATTTTTTTTTAACACTTTGTGGCAGATGCGGAAAAAAGCTTTGTTGTGAAAGCTTATCTGAAATTGAGTTTGATCCTTTTTTTTCATATCAGAACGAATGGTGGTATTCAAAAATGACTTTGCGGCGTCGTTTAAAAATTTTGTTTAATCTCATAACTCTCAAATACTTTTCATGCTTCAGTGAGTGTGACCTTTTTTTTAATCAGCATTCCCATTTCTTCTGAGATGAATTCTTGTGTCTGTAAAGGTATACGGCTGTGGTGATGCCAGTGCTATACAACACCACTCACAGCTCCCGCAAAAGGGTTTCAGTCATGATTGCAACAGTTTGGGTCCTTGCTTTTGCAGTCTCCTGCCCCCTTCTGTTTGGATTCAACACTACAGGTGAGCTTCTATGTTTCTCTAGCTCAACTAGTGGGTTGTGACTCAAAAACGGGTCATAGGTGTTCTACAGGGGAAAATAATGCTAAATAAAATGCAAATAACCATATGACCATGCATAGTTAGTATGACTAATACAATCTGCTTCCTGAAGCAAAATAAGTTGAGAACCAGCACTATTGTCCACTGGTGTGAAAATGAAGTGCTGCCATTAAATCTTGTAAAAATCTAATGGATTTGGAAATAAGAGTGATAAATTTAATCAAGATATGTTTTAGAATCAGTATTGGGAGTAACATATAAAAGCAGCAAGGCTTTAATAGCAGGACAGTAAATCACAGAGTCACTGATTCATTTCAGACCTGGCTTTGAAGTCATTGTGAAGCATTTACAACTTTTTTGTAAAAAAATATTTGGTTCAATCTTATTGTTACAACTGTTTCAGTTTAATGCTGTTGTTTTTGGGCCAAATAAAATAAAAAGATACTAAACATGAATTACATCACCTAAAGGTGTAGCACTGCAGCTGGTATTGGGGCGGGACGTTCTCATTAATGAGAGCATTTGATTGGACAAAAATCTGCGTTGTACATGAGTCATCATAGATGAGTCATCAATATTTTTGTCAATTTTCTTAGAAAAGAGAGACTATAAACTTCAAATGCATAAACTTGCGAACGGTTAATTTTGCCAACTTATAGTAGTACACTTAAATAAGATTCAAAATGTTGGAATAATTCAGATTTTTAATGTTTTTGAAAGAAGTCCTTTATGCTCACCCAGGCTGAATTTATTTGATCAAAAATACAGTGAAATAAATACAATTGGGGAAATATTATTACAATTCAAATGAACTGCTGTCTATTTGAATATATTTTAAAATGCAATTTAATTGTGTGAATGCAAAGTTGAATTTTCAGTAACTGAATTTTCTAATATGCTTTTAAAATATATTAAAATAGAAAACAGTTATTTAAATTATAATAATAGGTCACAATTTTACTGTTTTTATTTGATTTCTGATCAAAGAAATTCAATCTTAGTGAGCAGTGTTGAGGGAAGTTACTTTTAAAAGTAATGCGTTACAATACTGCGTTACTCCCATAAGTTACTAATTACGTTACTTAAGTTACTTTTAATGTAAAGTAATGCATTATGTCACTTTTTAAATCTGGGCTCAGGGGAAAATAATGCTAAATAAAATGCAAATAACCATATGACCATGCATAGTTAGTATGACTAATACAATCTGCTTCCTGAAGCAAAATAAGTTGAGAACCAGCACTATTGTCCACTGGTGTGAAAATGAAGTGCTGCCATTAAATCTTGTAAAAATCTAATGGATTTGGAAATAAGAGTGATAAATTTAATCAAGATATGTTTTAGAATCAGTATTGGGAGTAACATATAAAAGCAGCAAGGCTTTAATAGCAGGACAGTAAATCACAGAGTCACTGATTCATTTCAGACCTGGCTTTGAAGTCATTGTGAAGCATTTACAACTTTTTTGTAAAAAAATATTTGGTTCAATCTTATTGTTACAACTGTTTCAGTTTAATGCTGTTGTTTTTGGGCCAAATAAAATAAAAAGATACTAAACATGAATTACATCACCTAAAGGTGTAGCACTGCAGCTGGTATTGGGGCGGGACGTTCTCATTAATGAGAGCATTTGATTGGACAAAAATCTGCGTTGTACATGAGTCATCATAGATGAGTCATCAATATTTTTGTCAATTTTCTTAGAAAAGAGAGACTATAAACTTCAAATGCATAAACTTGCGAACGGTTAATTTTGCCAACTTATAGTAGTACACTTAAATAAGATTCAAAATGTTGGAATAATTCAGATTTTTAATGTTTTTGAAAGAAGTCCTTTATGCTCACCCAGGCTGAATTTATTTGATCAAAAATACAGTGAAATAAATACAATTGGGGAAATATTATTACAATTCAAATGAACTGCTGTCTATTTGAATATATTTTAAAATGCAATTTAATTGTGTGAATGCAAAGTTGAATTTTCAGTAACTGAATTTTCTAATATGCTTTTAAAATATATTAAAATAGAAAACAGTTATTTAAATTATAATAATAGGTCACAATTTTACTGTTTTTATTTGATTTCTGATCAAAGAAATTCAATCTTAGTGAGCAGTGTTGAGGGAAGTTACTTTTAAAAGTAATGCATTACAATACTGCGTTACTCCCATAAGTTACTAATTACGTTACTTAAGTTACTTTTAATGTAAAGTAATGCATTATGTCACTTTTTAAATCTGGGCTGGGCTTGCTTGTTTGTTTTTAATATAAAAAAGTTATATTTTTGGCCAATGTAAAAGCCCTTTCACAGCAAAAGTGAAACAAATAAGCCTCAGGCTGAAGGAAATGTAAATTAATGTCAGCCAAAAAAAGAAACACAAATGTTTGAAAAGGTACCTCAGATATTTTCTTGCAAATTAAAAAGTAAAGTGTTACTTTACTAGTTACTTGAAAAAAGTAATCTGATTACGTAACTTGTACTACTACTTGTACTACAAGTACTACGTTACTGGGTGTACCCCCAATACTGTTAGTGAGGATGAGACTTTTCTCAAAAAAGAGTTTGTTTTTTAATAATATCCATTGACCAAAAACCAATAAACACAAATTTCAGTTTTTAAGCTTTAATGAAGTTAACAACTTGTCTTTAGAAGTTTGTAGTATATCTAACTAACTATCAAAAGCGTAGCTTGACTGTTAATCAACTACTTTACATGATGTATAGTTTGATAATCTACAAATAGCTTCCTCAACCATGTAGTTTCAAAATACAATAAAGCACTAGAGTGTTTATCTTGAGGGCTAATTTTATAGCTATAGCTTTCAGTGAGCTTCTATCAGATGTCGATAAATTAGTTTGCGAAGAAATTAACCTTCCATTTAATTAGAGTAATCAGTTAATTAGTTTCACGGTGAGATATAATGAATGTCATCTCTCTCTCACACACACACAAGCCTCCTAGATATGCATGCGATTTGTTCTGCTTTGGCTGCATGTACTGCAGATGCGAGAGAAGGACTTTGAGGCTCTAATTATGCTGCCGCAGAAACAATTTTATACATCGCAGATTACTGCTGATAAGAGTATTGATTATACTTCCAACACAGCTGGCATCATTACATACATCCACACTGACTTATTACCTCATATCTGTGATCTTAATTACTTTATGTTAGACAATGGAATATTTTACTGGTGTTATTACAGCAAACAAAAGAATCACAACAACGACTAAATGTATTAAGTATGACAAATATGTTGTGTGTTTGTTTTTGCAGATGACCCTACAGTGTGCTCGATTTCAAATCCCGATTTTGTTATCTACTCCTCTGTGGTGTCGTTTTACTTGCCGTTCATAGTGACCCTTCTGGTCTACGTGCGCATCTACATCTTTCTCAGAAGGAGACGGAAGAGAATCACCTTCCGTCAAGGCAGTGGCAAAGTTCAGCCATCATCTCTACCACCATCTGCGGTAAGAGTAGATATTCTCACATTTCACCTCCACAGATGATCTCCTCAAACTGTTTTGGATTCTCTGCTCTACTTCCAACACACGTAATCCACCAATAACTGTGCATTATGACTAGAAGTATCAGTTACCGGTGGTAAGTATAGATTAGAAACACATCTAAGCTCCAACTTGAATCAGTAGCAGGCAATCTCGGATCGAAACTCGGTATTACATTTCACTTAAATTCAAAGAAGCCTGGAATCCAGTCTGTCTTTGTTAGGAAACATTACTTGGTTGTTTTATTCAGTGAAACAACTCTCCCTATCAGCGGATAGAGCCTTTGTATCATTGCCTTCCTGTGAGAGTGAGATGCACAGTCAGGTCTTTGGAAAAGTTCCAGAAAAGCCATTCAGCTACGCGCCCTAGGAAGTTTATTGCAAGATTTAGTTCCAGCTAACTGGAGCAAAATTTGATATGGAGAAAAGGCTTTGTAGGCTGCCCTGAATATTTTTCTTCCTGTTAAAAAGGCTCCTTTTCCCATTCTATCTAACTTGAAAATAAAGAAAATGAAGTCCAAGCACAGACTTACATTTATGAGCTGTAAATTGATTTACAGAACTGGGTTTTGTACTGCTCATATTTTAAACCAAACAATCAGCTTTGGGAGTTTTATTAAAGAAATGGTTTACTCAAAAATTAAAACCGTCATCATTCATGTCATTCCAAACTTGTGTGACTAAAAAGATATTTTTAAAAATGTCTTTTTTTGTAATTTCAAAGAAAATCAATGTGGTCTGATATTGTTATTCAAAAATCGTCCCTGGACTTATTAGAAAAAATAGGGGTGGGCGATATACGGGTAGACATGATTAACCGGTAGAGATTTTGAGTGTTTTTAAGAATTGCAGTTTAAAAACAAGTGATTTTAAGCCATTAAAACCCAATCAGCAGCGAAAGAGAACTCATTTCACTATATGTGTGCACTGTCTGAGAGACTGTTTCTGAGCGCTGTCAGAGAGGCGTGCGCATGTGAAGACAGTGCTCATATAGTGTGGGAATGTTAAACTGAGGGTTTTTTGCCGCTTAATAGGGCCTTGAAGGGTTAAATACACAAACTTCTTTGTGTCCAAAATACCCATCTTTGTTAGTATCCTCGTAAACACAGTAGGTCATAAGTGGAAGCAAACAGCTGAGAAAGAAAACACACCGGGAAGCTCTTAAAGTGACAGCAGTCTGTGTTATTACAGCAAACAAAAGAATCACAACAACGACTAAATGTATTAAGTATGACAAATATGTTGTGTGTTTGTTTTTGCAGATGACCCTACAGTGTGCTCGATTTCAAATCCCGATTTTGTTATCTACTCCTCTGTGGTGTCGTTTTACTTGCCATTCGTGGTGACCCTTCTGGTCTATGTGCGCATCTACATCTTTCTCAGAAGGAGACGGAAGAGAATCACCTTCCGTCAAGGCAGTGGCAAAGTTCAGCCATCATCTCTACCACCATCTGCGGTAAGAGTAGATATTCTCACATTTCACCTCCACAGATGATCTCCTCAAACTGTTTTGGATTCTCTGCTCTACTTCCAACACACGTAATCCACCAATAACTGTGCATTATGACTAGAAGTATCAGTTACCGGTGGTAAGTATAGATTAGAAACACATCTAAGCTCCAACTTGAATCAGTAGCAGGCAATCTCGGATCGAAACTCGGTATTACATTTCACTTAAATTCAAAGAAGCCTGGAATCCAGTCTGTCTTTGTTAGGAAACATTACTTGGTTGTTTTATTCAGTGAAACAACTCTCCCTATCAGCGGATAGAGCCTTTGTATCATTGCCTTCCTGTGAGAGTGAGATGCACAGTCAGGTCTTTGGAAAAGTTCCAGAAAAGCCATTCAGCTACGCGCCCTAGGAAGTTTATTGCAAGATTTAGTTCCAGCTAACTGGAGCAAAATTTGATATGGAGAAAAGGCTTTGTAGGCTGCCCTGAATATTTTTCTTCCTGTTAAAAAGGCTCCTTTTCCCATTCTATCTAACTTGAAAATAAAGAAAATGAAGTCCAAGCACAGACTTACATTTATGAGCTGTAAATTGATTTACAGAACTGGGTTTTGTACTGCTCATATTTTAAACCAAACAATCAGCTTTGGGAGTTTTATTAAAGAAATGGTTTACTCAAAAATTAAAACCGTCATCATTCATGTCATTCCAAACTTGTGTGACTAAAAAGATATTTTTAAAAATGTCTTTTTTTGTAATTTCAAAGAAAATCAATGTGGTCTGATATTGTTATTCAAAAATCGTCCCTGGACTTATTAGAAAAAATAGGGGTGGGCGATATACGGGTAGACATGATTAACCGGTAGAGATTTTGAGTGTTTTTAAGAATTGCAGTTTAAAAACAAGTGATTTTAAGCCATTAAAACCCAATCAGCAGCGAAAGAGAACTCATTTCACTATATGTGTGCACTGTCTGAGAGACTGTTTCTGAGCGCTGTCAGAGAGGCGTGCGCATGTGAAGACAGTGCTCATATAGTGTGGGAATGTTAAACTGAGGGTTTTTTGCTGCTTAATAGGGCCTTGAAGGGTTAAATACACAAACTTCTTTGTGTCCAAAATACCCATCTTTGTTAAGTATCCTCGTAAACACAGTAGGTCATAAGTGGAAGCAAACAGCTGAGAAAGAAAACACACCGGGAAGCTCTTAAAGTGACAGCAGTCTAATATTCCTGCTGTCTGTCATTCATGTTAATCAAACAACAACAAAAGAGAAAAACTCTTTCTGCTCTTTACTAAATGACTTTTGAAACTTTAATAATAAGAAATATATATATTTAATTTACACAGTGAAGTGTATATTTTTATAATAGTTTTTATAAATTTGATTACTTTATATAATGTATGTAGCATTTCTTATTTATTTGTTCTACTGTAGTTTTTTGGTTTGGTATGAAAAATGTTCAACTAAAATATTAGACAAAAAATTTTAACTTACAAATTTTGCCTTGGCAAATAACTAAAATAAGTTTAAGTAAAATTGCTGAAACAAACTGAAATAAAAAAAGATTAATAAAAATGACAAAAAGCACTTAAAAAGTAACTAAAACTACAGTTTTAAAATAAATAAAATAATACTGTTGGGGGTTCGATGAGTTTCAGTATCTGTCTTAGATGTGGATGGAGAACAACTGGAGCCTTAGAGTCATAATAGATGATGAAGACAGATTTGTTCTGATTAATGTTAACTCTGTTCAATTAAGGTTATTAATGATAATTCTATTTAAGTGAGATAGATGATCCATTCCAGTCATATATTGGGCTTCAGTAAAACGACACAGTCCACTGTTAGCATCCATTTTTTTTTCAATAGCGGCCTACTTCAATTTCCCTGCCTTGATCCTGGCATCTTTTCCTGTCTTTTTCTCCTCCCCAAATTAATTTTACATTCTTTTGCATTGCCTTTGTTTTCCAAATGCTGAATCTTTAACATTTCTCCACAGGAGACGTGTTTACAAGACGACACTCACAAAGAGAAAAGAGACCTTTCCCCCATCAGGATCAATGTGATAAATGTGAGTATACCATTGTGTGTCTGCATGCGTGTACAGAAATGTGTGACTACTCTAATCTTGCATGAAATTAGGCTTCTCAGAGCAACAGAGCCTGTGAAGAAATCTTACAAGGTATTTTGAGATTGCTGGCAGCATTCTCCCTCCTGTTTTAGCATAGCAAGTGCGTTTCTGTTGCCGTGCCTCCACAGACTTATCCCCGCGGCTGTAAGCTGTGAACTGAAAATTTGTGGCTCTGACGTATGGCCCCCAACTTGCTCTGGCTGGTGATTTACTCCCTTCCCTGGCACACTCTGTTTGTCGAAAATGTTTCCACAGGAGGCACATCAAAGTTAGGACTCACAAGCTTTGGTAGGGAGCCACAGGAAGTGTGTAGCTGTTAGTTGAGGCCTAGGGATCAGAGCTGTGATATAAAGAAGGGAGATATTGATTAATTGACAAAAAGAGGAGATGCAATGTGATTGAGAAGATATTTGCATTAAAGAGATATTTGCATTTGTGCAACGGGAGAGTTTAAAAGTTTAAGGGTGATACTTTTTTTTTTTTTTAATCTCTTCTGCTCACCAATGCTGATTATTTACAAAAATATTATTATAATTATTTTAATATATTTTAAAATGTAATTTACTCCTGTGATGGCAAAGCTGAATTTTCAGCAGCTATTTCTCCAGTCTTCAGTATCACATGATCCTTCAGAAATCATTCTAATATGCTGATATGGTGCTCAATAAACATTTCTTATCATTATCAATCTTAAAAACAGTTGTACTGCTAAACACTTTAGTGGAGACATATTTTAATTTATTTGAAATAGAAATCTTTTGAAACATCATAAATGTTTTTGCTGATACTTGTGATCAATTTAATACATTCTTGCTGAATAAATATATAAAATCATCATAATGACCCCAAACTTTTGAATGATAAAGTACATTATATATAGAAAAAAATATAAAAGTTTATTATATTTAAAATACATAATAATAACCATATAATAGAATAACTTATTTTTTTTCTTTTTTAATAATTAGATATTACTTTAGAAATAACATTTCATAAGATATTCAGAAAAAACATCTAAAAGTGACAACATTTTGTTACATATATGTTTAAAACAAGACAAAAACATTTTACTATTAAGGTGAGAAAAATCCATTAAATCAAATTTAAGAAGAAAAAAAAACTTTAATAATCAAAGTAAATTTTTCTTGTTTTAAAGAGGTTTTAATATTTTTAATGGAAAATAAGACTTTTTTGCTGTTTATTTTTGTTGATTTGAGAAAGATAATCCACTATCTTCTTGGACTAAAAATCTAAAAGCTTTTTAAATAACTTTTTAAAAGTCTAATTTTCAATAATGTAGTGTATTTCTCATTACTACTTTATATCCAATGAGAAGGTTAGGTTACTGAAAATTATACATGAGTGATTTTAATAAGATATGGCTGGAAATACAGCAAATGTGTAGTTAGTAGCCAGAGGGTTACTGGTTCATTGCCCTTTCTTACGGAATTGCAAAGTCAAGAAAGCATTTCAAAACTAGTCCAAATGTGTAAGGTGATGTGAAATCAGCTTCATATTGCAACAAAAATACTCAGTAGTCCTTGAGACGATATCATTCTATTCGAGGAAATGAGGACAGCATACCTCCTTGTGCTAATTAATTATAGAACAGACATGCTTGCAGGAATAAAGATATGCAGCGCACCTTGAAGTTTGCTTGCTTGCGTTTCATCTTCCTATCTGTTCAGGAAACCAAGGAGCAGGTGATCCGTCCGCGGCTCCTCGCCAGCTGCCCGTGGCGTAAGCGGCCTCAAACCGCCCCTGCCGAGAACTCGCTGCTACCTCCTGTGATAACACTGAACTACTGCAGCATCAGCCAGGCATCCTTTGCTCGTACTGAGCAAGATGCAAACCGTGAGGAAGAGGAGGGTGGGGATGAGGAGCAGGTGACAGTTAGGAGCTGCGAGGTGAAGAAGCTGTCAAACGGACGCACACACACCACCCTGCATCCACCTCGGCCCGCTCGCGTCGTGGTGTGTCCCAGTCAGGTCCGCTGTAGAAGTATGCACTCCAAGGAAAAGAAAGCCACACAGATGTTGGCCATCGTTCTGGGTGAGAGGCTTGTCCTGCTTGTACAGGCTCTATTATTAGATTCCTAGGTTTATAACAAAAAACATTTTATTTTAGCATTTCTGGTGTGATTAGTGGTGCAGAAATTACATGCTTCTCCTTTAAAGGGATAGTTCACCCAAAAAAATTTAAATTCTGTCATATTTAATCATGCTCAAGTTGTTACAAACCTGTATGAATTTCATTCTTCTACTGAACACAAAAGAAGAAATTTTGAACAATGTGTATAACCAAACAGTTTCTGGTCCCCATCGACTTCCATAGTATTTTTTTCATACTATGGAAGTCAGTGGGGACCAGCAACTGTCAAGTTGGAACCACTTGAGGGTGAGTAAATAATGACAGAACTTTCATTTTGAGGTGCACTATCCCTTTAAAGTGAAGAGAGACCATACACTTTCCCTCATTACTGAGCTATTGATATTCATCTTACTACTTTTTATTTTTCACAATTTTCTACAAATACATTTCAGCTTAAATACAGTAAAACTCTCTGGCAGTAATTTCATCATGTTGGAAAATCCCATTGGTTAACATTGTCAGAACATTTGCCATTCAACAGTAATGGCATCACTGTAAAATTTGCATACTTCATTGTGTTTGGTCTTGCTTCTTGCACTTATTTGCATACTGATTTGTTTTTTTTTTACTTCCATTTGTCGCCCTGAGCATCATGACAACAGTGACACAGTGAAGCGACATTTAATTTACGCCGAACTTGAAAATTGTCTCACTTTAAATTCTATCTTGTTTTAGCCCAAGGCCATTTGTATTCATAATTTTCAAGGTTAAACTCACTTGTCTGTTTTCCCTTGGTGCCCCAGGTGAGATCATATATTCATTATATAATAAGTTACAATAAACGATCACTTAGATTAAATTGAAGGTCAAAGATACAAAAGAAGAGCTACTTTTAAAAAGTTTGGGGTCGGTAAGATTTTTTATTGTTTGTGAAAGAAGTTTCTTTATGCCAAAGCTGCATTTATTTTATTAAAAATACAGTAAAAACAGGAATACTGTGAAATAATTTTGGAGTGTATCACGATGCATGTGCATGCTTTCCTCTAAATGTAAACAAGGTGTAACGCATGCATTGTTTACATGCAGAAAAATCATGTGCATGCACATTTTGTGTTCCAAAGATGAACTGAGATCTTACGGGTTTGGAATGACATGAGGGTGAGTAATCAATGACAATTTTCATTTTTGGGTGAATTATCCCTTTAAAAAAAATTACTGACCCCAAACTTTTGAAAAGTATTGTAAATAATAATAAACAAGTCTAGTGGTGTGACACATTGAGAATAAGAAGTCCCGTGATCAAATCCCAGGTGAAGCTATCAGCATTTTATTTTGTAATTTCACTGACTTGATTAACTTGACCTCTGTCGCACATCATTTTCAACACTGATATTCCTTCCTCTCACACGTCTCAGAGGTGATGGGGAGGGACATGTAATTTATGAAATTCATCGTCTTGCTGATTGCTTACAGCCAATTGATTCCGTGATTTTTATCTTCACTATTGCAAAATTGTTTTTCTTTCATATGAGATGTCCTGACGCCTCCCCCCTTCAACCCGAGCACATGCCACTATACTATTTTTTTCAATCAATGATTCACTTAGTTTCTCATCTGACATTTTGAAAGTGGGTTTCAGAGTCGCTCTGTGAAGCTCAGTCTGCGTCTGGCATGTGCTACAGCTCGTCAGACTGCGATAAGAAGCCACCTGGGGAAAAACTAAGATGCCAGTAGCTTCATGCAACACCTACAGAGTATAGTCAGACTCCAACATACTAGTTTTATACAACATAAAGTACCAAATAACCAATTTGGCTCTATTACTGTCGACTGATGACCCATGAGTCAGTTTTCTGTAAAGTGATAAATGACATTGATGGTAATCTGAGATGCCTGCTATTGAGGAGGAAATTAAATCACACTCATGGAGACAGATGTCTTGGATCGAGGGAATGGCTCAGCAGCCTCAGTTCAAAGTCAGTTCGTCAGGGTTGTCACATGACTATTTTGCCAGTGGTCAAGGTTTTTGAGTGCTAATAACACCTGTTTTTTTATTTAAAATCCAACAAAGCAGTTTGCCATTTTCAGAAAACACTTAGAAGTTGAAGTTCAAGGAGTAATTCATCTAAAACGCCTCATGGCTTTATTTCTTCAGTGCATCACAGAAGAAATGCACTTTTAGCTCTTTTCAAAATGGATGTTGCCACATTTGGCTGTTATGTGTTTCTGTTTATTCATTGTTTGTGGTTTTTGTCTTGCAGGGGTTTTTCTTATTTGCTGGCTGCCCTTCTTTGTGACCCACATCCTAAACACTCACTGCAGAGCTTGTCACATTCCTCCTGAGGTCTACAACGCCTTCACTTGGCTCGGCTACGTCAACAGCGCTCTCAATCCAGTCATCTACACCACGTTCAACATCGAGTTCCGCAGAGCCTTTATTAAAATCCTGAGTTGCTAAACCATTGGCTATACTCCCATATAATGCTCAATGCAGCTTCCAGACATTATGGATTCAATTTTGGGATACAAAGTGCCATATGCGGGGGATATTAAAGACCTTGAATAATCTGAAGGTGATTCAAATTCACTACAAAGTGCACTACACTTGGAATTGGTCGATTAGCGTTCGTCTGAATCTTCTTCAAACTCCATAGATCATTTTGAGACAACAGACCAATCTGGAGTTCCAGATGGTGCTTCACACTCAACAACAAAGCCTAGAATATCTTCTGGACCGTATTTTCCATCTCACCATCTTGTCGCATGCGGAGCTAAGTCTGAGGTCATCATGTGTTTGCATGTGTCACACCACTGAATGAAACTGAATTGAGTTTTGCCTGAAACTGTAAAACAGCAAAGGAAAACTATTTATGTGGCTACAAAGGCTAGTGATTTGTCAAAGGGACCATAAAGCAGGTGGACCAGAGGAGCGTGAAGCAGTAAAAGATCCAAGACTGTGTTGTGCCTTTAATGGTTTCTCCCTCCTAAGGGCAAGTTTCGTGATCCAACTGCATATCAGGATAGAAAAGAGAAGAGATGGTGATGATTGTTATGGATGAAACATGATTTTGTGCTGTGAATTAAAGCATTGAATCCCATAAGCCCTGGTGTCATCTGAAATATATACATGGAAGCTTTATGTCCATTTTGCATAGGCCTCATCAAATTTGAGATACAAATAATATTTATATAAATATATACAAATACATACACATACACTAATGTTCAAAATTTTGGGGTTCGTAAGATTTTTGTTCTTTTTGAAAGAAGTCTCTTATGCTCATCAAGATGCATTTCTTTTATCAAACATACAGTAAAAGCAGTAATACTATTATAATTTAAAAGAAATGTTTCCAATTTTTATATATTTTAAAATGTAATTTATTCCTGTGATGACAATGCAGAATTTTCATCAGCCATTACTCCAGTCCCAGTATCATATGATCTTTTAAGAAATCATTCTAATATGCTGAATTTGTACTCGAGAAACATTTCTTAAGTTGAAAAGCTTTTGCTGCTCAATATTTTGGTGGAAACAAAAATAATATATTTTTTGAGGATGAATAGAAAGTTCATAAGAACAGCATTTATTTGAAATCATCTTTTTAGATATTATATATGTCCCTTTTGATAAATTTTACAACGTGTTCTTGCTAAAAAAAAAAACTAAAGCCTACTGTCCCCAAAGTAAACAAGCCTTAATTGTCACTTTTGATCAATTAAATGCATCCTTGCTGAATAAAATTATTAATTTTTACCAAACTTTTGAACGACAGTGTGTGTATAGACATTTTGATATCTATACTGCATATTGTATATGCAGATCAAAATCATAATCTCACAGCTGCTCTTTGCCATACAACAAAACTGTTATGAGAAATGCGAACCCATGGTCTCATATCATGTTCAACAAAACCTGAACTACTACAAACACATCTTTCACTATATTTGACACAGTATTGAACCACAAGTTCTTTCAAAGTGATTTTTTTTTGTCTTACTTAAACTACTTCAGTCTGTGTGCATTGAATTTATTTAATACACGAGTTTCACAATTTGAGTTGAATTACTGAAATAAATGAACTTTTCCACGACATTCTAATTTATTGAGATGCACCTGTATATAGAGAAAATTAGCATGTACCATTAAATAATCAATGTGAATACTCATAAATTAGATAAATCATTAAATAATTTTTTTTTTAATATTTAAATCACTAACCTTATGTATGAGCAACAGTAATAAAAAAACACCCTCCATTACTGTATGCCCATTTTTTTCAAGCACTTGACATTTTGACAGTAAAGGGAGGTTTGACATCCTCTAAAGAAAGACAGTATAACGCACGTCTTCATTACCGTGTAGTTTGATATAACATGAAAATAGACACAAACAGAGGATCGTATTTGTCTCACTGGTGACAGTTTAATGACTATTGGATTTACCATATGCCTGATGTGCTAGAAGACAACCAGAGGGAAGATAAGTCGCCCAATTACAGAAGAACAATAGCACAGCTGGAATCCTGGCTCTGTCCTACAGACGAAATAAACACATGAGCTTGCATTTCGAGTAGCTTACTGTATATGTGACTAAACTAGTAAGTGAACCTCAGCTGGTTAGTTTTGAGACCCACATGCCATGTTGTGATGCTTCATTGGAGTCGGTTCTTCATAAAGTGTCCCGTGGTGAGCTTATACTGTAAATCTGTGCTATTGGGAGACGGGACTCTAGTTGTTCTTTACCGTTATCTGCAGCGGCAGTGCTGTGCGAATTCTGATAATTATGCAAATCTCCCCCGATCCCCTGGAAAAACTGTGAATAGCTATAAATAAACTCCGTTTGATGCCCTTGTTAACCTGAGAGATGCACTTTCACGACCACAACACCCCTGTCTCATTATCTGTCCCGCTTTATCCTATATCTATTGTGTGATAAAAAATAGAAAGTACTTTCCTTACGTGACTACCATATGAAGCTCCTAAAACAATGCATTTAAAGTGATTCATTGGTAGCCAAGTGGAGAGGAGAATTTAAGGGCCCATTTATCTCTATGGCCTCAAGGTCTCCTCTGACAAACCACATTGATAGCAAGTTCTGGTTAACATACGCCCTTGGTTTTACTACCAGTCCAATGATCATGTTCAAGCATTTGCTGTAGTGTATTTCTTTCATTTTGTATTGGCCCAACAACATATGACGCTGGTTATCATTTGGTCACCGCAAGACTAGAAAGGACCAATTGGAGATGACAATGAGTGTTGTGCTGACAAAGGAAATGAAATGAGATGCTGTCAAACACAATTTAGCTCCCAGTGGACCGCACCACAGGCTCTTTGCCTCGCACTGCAGTTCTCAATTAACCACCTTTGCAGGTCCGTTTAGTCTCCACTACTGCAGCGTACAGATTTGCATTAAAATTGTCTCAGGTAATTATCATCCGGGACTAACACAACAGGATTCTGGGAGTGAAATCATCAGCAAGTTATCACTTGGAGGAAGCACAGAAAAGCAGAAGGTTTAAGCATTGTAAAAAATGATGGTATTAGATTTAATAGTATACCATGGTACTTTGATGAGTAACATAGAACTGAAGGTACTTCAAGGAACAGTTCAGCCAAAATGAAAATTTGCTGAAAAATTTACTAATCCTCAAGCCATCCATTGTGTAGATGAGTTTGTTTCTTCAGCAGAACAGATTTGGAGAAATTTAGCATTATATCACTTGCTTACCAATTGATTCTCTACAGTGAATGGGTGCCGTCAGAATGAGAATATAATCAGTTCATAAAAACATCACAATAATCCATAAGTAATACAAACTCATCTTCCATGGCCTGAGGTGGAGTTAAGTTTCAGCAAATGTACTCACCCTCAAGCCATCCTAGGTGTATAAGACTTTCTTCTTTCAGATGAATACAGTTGGAGTTATAATAAAAAATGTCCTGGCTCTTCCAAGCTTTATAATGGCCATGAATGGGGGGTTGAGATTTTGAAGTCCAATAAAGTGCATCCATCCATCATAAAAAGTGCTCCACAGGCACTGGGGGTGAATAAAGGCCTTCTGAAGTGAATCGATTCATTTGTGTAAGAAAAATATCCAAATTTAAAATGTTATAAACCGTAATCTCTAGCTCGTACGCACGTTCCAGCGGATGATGCAGGACGTAGGCATAGCGTAAGCTCCAGTGAGAAGTGACAAATGCGGAAGCGCACAGGAGAGAGCGAAACAAAACACCAGTCATGAATTAGAAATACAAAATAAGGATTTGTAAAGAAAAACGTCTGAGGATTTCCATATATGCCAAGAGGTTTTCCTTTGCTGTAAATAAAACTTGGTTTTCACGAGACTAGCCTATTCTGTCTGGAAGCTAGAGATTAGTTTGTAAAGTTTTAAATATGGATATTATTCTTACACAAATGCATCAATTCACCTCCCATTGCTGTGTGGAGCACTTTTTATGATGGATTTATGCACTTTATTTTGCTTCAAAATCTCAATTCACTGGCATTATAAAGCTTGGAAGATCCAGAACATTTTTAAATAAACCTCTGATTGTATTTGTTTAAAAGAAGAAAGTCATATACATCTAGGATGGTTTGAAGGTGAGTATATCATGGGGTAATTTTCATTTTTGGGGGAACTATCCATTTAACCTATTTTTTAGAAAATCATGAAGTGTATGATGAGCACAGATTCTGACCTTTTATCTTCAGACTATGATTCATGTTTGATATTTTGAGCTGATTTCAGAACACATTGTATTCATGTGTCATGCATCTCCTAGCAACAAGGCGCATATTTCTGCATGCGTTTGTTGTGTTTGGAAGGACTTGAAAGTCCTCAGTCATTTAGTGTAGTTTTTTTTTTTAAATGTGTACTGTATTCCAGCCTTAAGCTGTAACTAAAATTACAGTTGTAGCAAAAACATCTTTTTAGTTTTCTTTCCTGTGCATGGCAAAGCACTATTATTTATTTTTCAAGTCTTTCTGGGCCAGTTACATTTCAAGACAGCCTTTTCAACATTTCCTTTTAAATATCATATATTTATAGGCTATAGGTGCTCTATTAATAAAAAGAGCAGCACCTTCTTCACCCTTGGTCCTCATTATGCTAACCCTCATTCTGTCAATACATCTCACCTCCTGAATGTAGGGCACCTCTGTCGCAGAGCGTGTGGACCAAAAAAAAAAAAAAAGGAAAGAATTGTGTGTACGCATATGAATGAAGCAGCAAACGCATCTTTAAGCAGCTCTGACGAGGTCCGGGCACTTTAATTTTCACACCGGTCACAAGTCAACAAATCAGTCCTCATGCTTTACAGGGAACAGAGCGAATCCATAACTCAAGTAATTACCATGCAATCACATTCAACGTTTTAATAATGCTATGTTAATTACTCCCACATTCATCACTCACCATGATGAGCCTGTCATTGCTCTGAAAAGAAAAGTTTTTAAGCATCCTTAACATTAGTACGACATACTGTACTAGCTGGGTCCCAATTGTAATCTGTTTATATAAGGTTTATGCTAATATATATATATATATTATTGATACACTCAATCTGCTGAATTTAATTTAATTCTGAATTCTTTTATTTAAAATTACTTGTTTTTTCTGTATTCTTCTCATATATATATATATATATATATATCCCAAATTTAAACCGATCTGCTTGTTTGTCAAGATTAATATTCATGGCCAGGATCACAGCTATGAATCAGCAGTTATTTTAGCAGGTCAAAGGGGTTTCATATGATTTGTATCTTCAGGCTTTCCATACTGATATTTTATTTATTTCCACGTCAGCATATTGCATTTTTAAATGGCAATATAAAAATCTACTTTAGATTCAACCTTTTGTTTCAAAGCCTTAGCAACAGTAAAAAGGCTAAGCATTGGTTTACCCCTTCTAGACAGACCACACTGAATCTGGACCCATCTGTTACACTGTATTAGTTTGTCGAAGTCTATCTGCCTGTGGTTCACAGGGCACTGCTGGTTTATAGAGAACCATCCGGGACATAGCAAAAAAAAAAAAAAAAAAACTCTCTTTATCTCTCTGAGCAATGCTTGTTAACGGAAGTAGTTAAGGACAATCAGGGTTTATAGGTAAATCAATTGATCAGCAGATCTGATCGCAATCTTCTCCATCCACAATAATCCAATAGAACAGAGCATATAAGCAAATATACTGACCTGCAATCTCAGTGTACCCAATCATTCTTGCTATGCAGTGCCTGTTGAACAAATTAAAAAGAAGAATTTGATTACTTTATCATTTAAAGAATCATTTCTTTAAAGGAGTATTTCAGACTTTCAGAAACAAGCTCCGGTAAAGCTCAGGCTCTTAATAAATCATTTAATTATACAATGGTAAAGACAATAAACAAGATGAAAATAAAAAGCAAAAGTTAAAACTACAATGTAAAAAAATATATATATTTTGTCGAAGTTGTAAATAAAATAAAGATCACTGGAGTATGTTTTACAAGAAAATACTATTTCATTCTTTCTACTTTAATGTTTCATGTTTAATTAAATGTTAAGTGCTGTTCCTTTTTAATGAATTGTGAAATTTGCTAGTAATTTCTGAATGAAAATAGTTTCGACACCAAAAGTATCAGATGTCGATGTGATGCTAATTATAGCTATTTATAATTATAGCTATTTTTGGATGATTAGTTCCGTAAATTTATTACACAGAATTGATTGTCAGTAAGCTAAAGTGAGAGACAAATCAATTACCACAAAACATCACAAAATTGAAATCCATTGATAAAACTATTTCATTTTTGTTTGTGACTTTTTCTGAAAAATTATATAACTTGTTTAAATACAAGAGTTATTGCAAAAGACTAACAAGGACAGAAGATAATGAATTAATTAACATTAATTAATTAACTCAAATAACCTACTTGGTTGTGCTTTTTTTCTCTATTCAAATGATTTTGTTTCAGTAAAGTGCACCTTAATTGTGACTGTGGTAAAATAAAACTAATATTCTATCTATTTTTAATACTAAAACTAATACTCTATTTAGTATCATTAAAATACTACTGCAGCTTTTACAAATATTTTGATTTAGTTTTTACTTTGCTTCTATTTTCACTGTTACAATTTTAGTAATTTTTGTGTTTGTCATGAGTTTTGTCATATTTTAGTACACTAAATGAAAAAAAAAATTCCACTTAGTTTATTTCAAGTAATAAAAATTATTTCATTGTTTTAGTTTTAATAGCCCTGATTGTGAATTTCAAATTATTATTCAGTATATGAAGTCATATGGTAAAGACATTAAAATGCACACACACACACAGGCTGTCTTGCTCCAATTTTCACTGCTCCCTGTAGTCTATAAGTCTCTCCTGTCCCTCTCTCACCCCGCCTCACTCTCGCTCCAGATGTGTTAGAGACGGTTAATGATGTTGGAGCTGAAAAGCTCTCTCCTCTTCTGTCCAAGTAATGGAATCTCGGAATTCCAGACCAGTAAAGGAAATTTACATTAATCTTTCTGTAATACAGGGCTGCTATCGCAGCAGCCAAAGGGCACAGAGGTCAGAATGCCTGAGTGAATCATTCCAAGGATGAAATGACTGAAGCATGAAAAGAAGATATTTCAGGCATTCAGAAAAGAAATGCTCAAAAGAGATTCATATGCTGCACAAATGTAAAGGTTTATTTACGGTGACATTAACGCACTATGTCACAAATTAATACTGTACGGACATTAGTCCGAGTAGACGACGTATTTAATTTGACACAAATGAAAATGACACTGTGAGGAGCCGCTGTGCACAACTGAATTATATTCAGCCAAGGAATTTTTTTGAATGAAGATGAGAGAGAACAGAAACAGGTAATGCAGCAACAAGTTGAACGACATTCAAAAGCACCCCTTTCCAGCTGTATTTCCAACAACTTCCAAACATGCACCTAAGGCATTCATTTTAGATTCAGTTCATGCCTGTCCTCATAAGATTAAGGTAATGAGGTGAGCGTCAGGCTGTAGGCAGTTGAAGATTTGAGTCTGGCTATCAGACAGACTCCAAAACAGAACCAATAGCCTGACCTGCCCCAGCTGCAGCTGAGTAACCCCATATACAGCACTCATTTAGAGCTTCAGGAATGAGGACATATCCAACAGTAGTGATGAATGAAGAAAACGTTCAGCCCTCCAACCACCAGGGGGACATTCATTAACTAGCAGATTATACTGTTATGAAAGACACCACCCTTTACTGGGGTTATTATTTTGGTTAATAAAAACCAAAACTAAAACCATAGGAAATGCATTTTTGTTTGTTAAAATAAAAACTAAACATTTAAAAAAAAAAAAACTGAACTAAAATAATATAAGATATAAAAAAACTTTAAATATGTTTTTTATTTTAGCTAGTTGACAAAGCAATGTCTCATTTTCATTTAACTTGACGTACTAAAGTAACTAAAACAGTATAATAAAAATAAAACTGTATAGACATTTTAAAAAACTAATAAAATTACAAAAATACACATTACAAATCTTAAAATTAAACAAATATAAAAAAAAACATAATTAACATATGTGATGAGTGATTGCCAATTTTAAATAAATTAATCATTTCATTATTGAAAAATATAAAACTGAAATATTTTTATGATTTTTTTAATGAGGATTATTTTAATTTTAACAATGCATTTTCCCTGTTACAGTAAAAAAACCTAACATTTTGACATTTCATTTTTACTGTAATCTCTAGACAACATATTAAGATTCAAATAAAAAGGAAAATGTGAGAAAAATGGCAAATACTTTTTTTAAAAGCTTTTCCTTTATGCCAACAAAAAAACTGACAGAATTCAATTAAAATGTATTAACTAAAGCAAAAGTTCAGTTTTATTTTAATTTTCAATGTCAGCCAGTTTAAAATTGGCATGAAAGGTCTAGGCTTAAGGTCAGGAAGAAGTGTAAAGGCATGTTCCTTTAAGGAAAGACAATGCCAGATTCACACAGAGTAACTGTATTGATCGTATGGGGAAACTCGTGTTGGCATGCTATACAGTTCTAAAGCAGTTTGCCATGTCTAATTTATTCACAAAAATGCTGTGAAATTCAAAACTGCAGTCTAGGTTTCAGTTTTATTAACATCATCCAGAGAATTTCCTTCCTGCTTTAGTTTGGCCACATAGCATCTTACCCTTGTTCCTAAATCCCTTATTATTGACCCTCCTAAGCCTTAGTGAATCCTTTTCCGTCTAAGCCCTTATGAATAACATAAATTCACCTGTTTTGCAAGATAAAAATAGTGAGGGGATTATTTCAAACTCATTTCCTATTCAGATAAACTCCAGCCAAGATAAACAGATTCCACTCTTAAAGACCTTTGCTCACTTCTCACTGAACATAAATCATAAATTCCCACTATCCCCATCTAAAGCTTTGGTCACCTGGTATTAAAAACCATACACCCGCTGAGAAAAAAAAAAAAGAGGCGAGAGGGGGAAAAAGGGAGAAAGTAAAATTAAGGACAGATGATGGTGGAGGACTTACTGTCCCATTTTCGCAAACACAAATGGGGCATTTCCTACAAAGCCTCAATATCAGCATTACCCATTCCACCCCAGTGCTGTCTCACAGGAAATGTGTCCAACTTCACCTATATTTTAACTCTTCTATGTAGAATTCACGTCTGGGATATTTCAAGGCACTTGCCATGAATAGGTTATAAAATAGGGCCTGAAACTCTATTCAGTAAATGTACTTCAGAAAGTGGGCAATGGAAGGAGGTGATTAACCTTATTTATTTTATATGAGATTTTTATGACCACATAACAAAATCTGTGACCTATCTAAATACAATAATAAATAAAAGCCTAATTTTGGTGATTTCTACCAATTAACATTAGGGGTGACATCAGGTAAATTGGGCGACTTTTTGGTTAATCGCTTGGGACACTGACAAAAAAACCCATGTATGACATTTAACTGTGTTCTTATGATTAATAAGGACTATTTTTTATATTTTTGTGTTGAATTGATGTAATAAAATATAATTGTTCAGGCCCTACAGGTTTTGAAACATTAGCTGCCCCACATTTTTTGAGATAGCAGTGTTCAGGTAAAATGGCCCAGTCAAACTGCAAAGTGAAATGGAGACATTTCTGATAAAACACATTTAATTATATTTAATTTTATAATGTAACAGTGTAACATTGCTATTAAATTACATTAGAACATCAATTTGAATTACATTAAAACATTTCAATCAATTTTATCAATAAAACTAATTTCATGAAAAAAATTTAACAATAACAAGTAGTGTTATGGCAACAGTTTAAAAGCTAACAGCCAATGACTGCAAATAATTTTGAAGAGAAGAGGTAAGACACTCATACCTTTCAATCAATCTCATCAATAAAACATAAATTTCATAAAAAATATAATAACATGAACAACTTGTGTGTGTGTGTGTGATCTGAAGGTTTTTCAAAAACAGTCTCGACAGATAAAGCCATCATCATCAAAAATGCCATTCTCTTCAACACACATACACATGCCTCACTAACATGCACACACAAACATTGTCGAGCACATATGAACACGCATCACATACAAACACATTTAGAAAGTGAAAATGTGAAAAGGTGTCACAAATGCAGTAATACAATATATTAATAATATAAATTATTTTTAATAAGAGAAACCACCAGAATTTCTGCTTAAACTCAACTCAGAAGGTGGCCCATTTTAACTGAAATTAATGGCTCATTTTATCGTAAAGGGGTCATATGATGCGATTTCATTTTTTCCTTTCTCTTTGAAGTGTTACAAGCTCTTGGTGCATAAAGAAGTGATCGTATGGGGAAACTCGTGTTGGCATGCTATACAGTTCTAAAGCAGTTTGCCATGTCTAATTTATTCACAAAAATGCTGTGAAATTCAAAACTGCAGTCTAGGTTTCAGTTTTATTAACATCATCCAGAGAATTTCCTTCCTGCTTTAGTTTGGCCACATAGCATCTTACCCTTGTTCCTAAATCCCTTATTATTGACCCTCCTAAGCCTTAGTGAATCCTTTTCCGTCTAAGCCCTTATGAATAACATAAATTCACCTGTTTTGCAAGATAAAAATAGTGAGGGGATTATTTCAAACTCATTTCCTATTCAGATAAACTCCAGCCAAGATAAACAGATTCCACTCTTAAAGACCTTTGCTCACTTCTCACTGAACATAAATCATAAATTCCCACTATCCCCATCTAAAGCTTTGGTCACCTGGTATTAAAAACCATACACCCGCTGAGAAAAAAAAAAAAGAGGCGAGAGGGGGAAAAAGGGAGAAAGTAAAATTAAGGACAGATGATGGTGGAGGACTTACTGTCCCATTTTCGCAAACACAAATGGGGCATTTCCTACAAAGCCTCAATATCAGCATTACCCATTCCACCCCAGTGCTGTCTCACAGGAAATGTGTCCAACTTCACCTATATTTTAACTCTTCTATGTAGAATTCACGTCTGGGATATTTCAAGGCACTTGCCATGAATAGGTTATAAAATAGGGCCTGAAACTCTATTCAGTAAATGTACTTCAGAAAGTGGGCAATGGAAGGAGGTGATTAACCTTATTTATTTTATATGATGACCACATAACCACATAACAAAATCTGTGACCTATCTAAATACAATAATAAATAAAAGCCTAATTTTGGTGATTTCTACCTTAGGGGTGAAGGGGTGACATCAGGTAAATTGGGCGACTTTTTGGTTAATCGCTTGGGACACTGACAAAAAAACCCATGTATGACATTTAACTGTGTTCTTATGATTAATAAGGACTATTTTTTATATTTTTGTGTTGAATTGATGTAATAAAATATAATTGTTCAGGCCCTACAGGTTTTGAAACATTAGCTGCCCCACATTTTTTGAGATAGCAGTGTTCAGGTAAAATGGCCCAGTCAAACTGCAAAGTGAAATGGAGACATTTCTGATAAAACACATTTAATTATATTTAATTTTATAATGTAACAGTGTAACATTGCTATTAAATTACATTAGAACATCAATTTGAATTACATTAAAACATTTCAATCAATTTTATCAATAAAACTAATTTCATGAAAAAAATTTAACAATAACAAGTAGTGTTATGGCAACAGTTTAAAAGCTAACAGCCAATGACTGCAAATAATTTTGAAGAGAAGAGGTAAGACACTCATACCTTTCAATCAATCTCATCAATAAAACATAAATTTCATAAAAAATATAATAACATGAACAACTTGTGTGTGTGTGTGTGATCTGAAGGTTTTTCAAAAACAGTCTTGACAGATAAAGCCATCATCATCAAAAATGCCATTCTCTTCAACACACATACACATGCCTCACTAACATGCACACACAAACATTGTCGAGCACATATGAACACGCATCACATACAAACACATTTAGAAAGTGAAAATGTGAAAAGGTGTCACAAATGCAGTAATACAATATATTAATAATATAAATTATTTTTAATAAGAGAAACCACCAGAATTTCTGCTTAAACTCAACTCAGAAGGTGGCCCATTTTAACTGAAATTAATGGCTCATTTTATCGTAAAGGGGTCATATGATGCGATTTCATTTTTTCCTTTCTCTTTGAAGTGTTACAAGCTCTTGGTGCATAAAGAAGATCTGTAAAGTTGCAAAGACTAAAGTCTCAAATCCAAAGAGATATTCTTTATAAAAGTTAAGAGTCAGCCACACCTACCTAAAACGCCTCGTTCTAACACCCCCCCACATATCTACGTCGCTCTGTGGGAAGATTTGCATAACGCCGCCCAAATGTTCAAAGAAAGAAAGAAAGTGTAAAGAAAGAAGGTGTAACTTTTATTCTCGCTGTAGTTTTGTTGTTTCCGCTGCCATGTCGTAAAGACACTGCGTTCTTCGTTGTGAAAGCGAAACTACTTTATTTGGCCTTCCAAAAGAGGATGATATCTGCTTCGTCATGCCTGGAGCTGATCTGTGCTGGTTGCTGAGGAAATACTACAACTTTGCGCTGTCGATCGCCGGATCGGCTTTTAACCATGTACAAAGCGGAGTCCAGCCCAGAGTCATCACATGTCCTTCCGGACGCTCCTTCGT
>NW_015505318.1:840527-840857 GCF_001515645.1 Sinocyclocheilus grahami | reverse complement strand
CTTCCAAAAATGGACACGACTAGAAATCAGTGGTTAAGTTGTATTTACAACACTGTTCCAGAACAGTTCAACCCAAATATTCAGATGTGTGCAGCACATTTTATGGAGGACTGTTTCCTGGAAGAGTAGACTACAATGTCGGCTGTTCTGACTCAAAGACTGTAAGTACGTCTTTTATATTTAAATAGTTTTTATATTTTATAAATTTAAAGCGAGTTTTTTTTTGGGCAGTGTAGAGTAGGGCTTGTTGTTTGTCAACAATTATGTCTAATAATTATGTCCACACTGGATGCAACGAATGCCTCATTTATAATGGGTTTTCATGTTTTT
>NW_015505318.1:831258-839240 GCF_001515645.1 Sinocyclocheilus grahami | reverse complement strand
GCTGAGGAAATACTACAACTTTGCGCTGTCGATCGCCGGATCGGCTTTTAACCATGTACAAAGCGGAGTCCAGCCCAGAGTCATCACATGTCCTTCCGGACGCTCCTTCGTTGAAATCGCCGGCCGCGCCGTTCTCAAGTCCGCGCGCCTCTGCTCACTCTAACCCTCCCGCCGTTCCTCACGCTAGCCCCCGGTGTGTGACTGTTTCGTTGTGAAAGCGAAACTACTTTGGCCTTCCAAAAATGGACACGACTAGAAATCAGTGGTTAAGTTGTATTTACAACACTGTTCCAGAACAGTTCAACCCAAATATTCAGATGTGTGCAGCACATTTTATGGAGGACTGTTTCCTGGAAGAGTAGACTACAATGTCGGCTGTTCTGACTCAAAGACTGTAAGTACGTCTTTTATATTTAAATAGTTTTTATATTTTATAAATTTAAAGCGAGTTTTTTTTTGGGCAGTGTAGAGTAGGGCTTGTTGTTTGTCAACAATTATGTCTAATAATTATGTCCACACTGGATGCAACGAATGCCTCGTTTATAATGGGTTTTCATGTTTTTGTCTCATCGCTCCGGCCTGACAGGGCATCATCACAATATGGTAAGGGGCGTAACATTTTCCGTCTCACGCTTGAGGTATTCGGCCAATCACAATGCACTGGATAGCTGGCCAATCAGAGCACACCTCGCTTTTTCAGACTGATGAGCTTTGTAAAAATCGACGCGTTTCAGAAAGGCGGGGCATAGAGAAGAAACAATAATGTACAGTATGTGGAAAATAATGTTTTTTGAACCTTAAACCGCATAAACACATTTCATTACACCAAATACACAAAATACTGTTCTTTTTAGCAGCATCATATGACCCCTTTAAAAAATACATAACATTACTAAAACTTAATTTTAAAAAAATTATTTGGAGAATCAAAACAACTTCAAATCTTCATTACTGTGGGGGGGGGGACGACCTTTTTGGAACAGTTATATTTAAGAAAACAGGCCAATTTCACCATTTAAGGGGATATATAGACATTAAATTAGTTTAACTTTTCATACTAGGTCAAGTTTGTTAGTTCAACTAATACATCTAAATGCTATTAGTTAATAGCATTTCTGCCTCTAATGTTTAAGTAATGGGACATCCATTTGTATGTGAGAACAGTATTGCTCTCTTCAAGGTCACTGCCTGTGCGTGCTGTGCAGGAAATTGAGTGATTTCCAAGCCAACATACATTCCCTAAATAATCATCTATATTTTCTGCCTGGGAGAACCGCTGATAGGGTTTAGCCAAAATATCATGAGACAGAGTGGCTATAAAGCCGCAGACTGCTTTATGAGAATACTTCACCTTTGTGACAGCAGTATGTCTTTCCAAAACTAAAAAGGTCCTTTAGATAAACTAGGTGAATTTTATTAATCTCTAAAAGATGTAATCTGGCGCTAGGTCTTACTTTGACTTAAAATTTTAGAAAACTCACAAAATAATTTACCTGAGAACCTCGACAGACCTCACTGCCAACCAGATCAGCTGAAGACTAAAATTTTTATTTATGTCATGCTTTTAAACATTCTCAGAGCAAAACGAGATCAGAACATCACCAAAATGATTTCCAAGGTGAGGTCATGATTTCATCCGAGTCTGATAGTCATGGTGCTCAACAAATCTATTAGACTCTCCAAAGGACATGAGACACATTTGTCACCTGTGGAAGTTCAGCGTCCAGCACCTGTTATCATTTAATCAAAGGGAATGGCCTGAATACTTACGGCCTGGTACAGATAAATCGATTCGCACCAAATAAAGTTAACAGATAGATGATGGATTGAGAGAAGGTCGTTCCTGTTTGACCTATTCAGCTGCACACCTTACGAGCACAGCAGACAACAATGACCTTTACCTCAACTGCCCCTAACCTTCCAGTCTAGAAACAAAACAAAAAAGTAAGACAAGCAAAAGTGGAACAGTACCTCTGTAACACTTCCCTGAATATTTGATTCGCGGCATCCAGAGGTCAGACGTTATTCCACGGCGGTAAAGTTAGTTTGATGTTGGACATTCATTCACAGACATTTTTTTTGCCAGTTAAACTCTTTGCGGCTGTTATGTTTTGAGCCCAAACTAACTCAGATAGACAAACATATGCCCTTTACGTTGCACAAGGCTCAATTTCTAGGGGAAAAAATGTAAAAAATCAACCATTTAAATTAATTAAACAAAACGTGACATTATAATATAAAACCAATACTAAAATGTTTGGGAAAACATCCCTGTTATTGCACAAAGCTCCGTTTTTGGAATTACTATTTTATGTGTTTTAGAATAATTTTATAACTTTTAATGTATGCAATAATATAAATCCATTAAACGACAACACCATTTGATCTAAAGGTATCAAACCAACTATAAAATATTCAGAATATTATTCCCTATAATGCACAAGGCTTGGTTTTTCAGATTATGTATTTATTATTTTTATATACAGTACTGAATCCATATTGCTCGTTTTATATACTGTACCCACTTTAATTAAACTCTGACACCGTTTGAGATAAAGGTATCAAAACCACTGTACACTGTACTGTACAGTACTGAAACCATATTTTTCATAAGTGTTATATAATGTACCCACTTAAATTAATCAAAACGTGACATTATAATATAAAACCAATACTAAAATGTTTGGGAAAACATCCCTGTTATTGCACAAAGCTCCGTTTTTGGAATTACTATTTTATGTGTTTTAGAATAATTTTATAACTTTTAATGTATGCAATAATATAAATCCATTAAACGACAACACCATTTGATCTAAAGGTATCAAACCAACTATAAAATATTCAGAATATTATTCCCTATAATGCACAAGGCTTGGTTTTTCAGATTATGCCTTTATTATTTTTATATACAGTACTGAATCCATATTGCTCATGTTTTATATACTGTACCCACTTTAATTAAACTCTGACACCGTTTGAGATAAAGGTATCAAAACCACTGTACACTGTACTGTACAGTACTGAAACCATATTTTTCATAAGTGTTATATAATGTACCCACTTAAATTAATTAAACTCTGACACCGTTTGAGATAAAGGAAATGCACAATTGAGTTTAGAGCTGTCCATTTGTTTATGTAAAAACAATAATGTCTATGAAGGCCAAAAGCAAAAATGGACAGAATGTGACAAAAGAGCAACAAAATATTGATGTAAAAAATCAACCATTTAAATTAATTAAACAAAACGTGACATTATAATATAAAACCAATACTAAAATGTTTGGGAAAACATCCCTGTTATTGCACAAAGCTCCGTTTTTGGAATTACTATTTTATGTGTTTTAGAATAATTTTATAACTTTTAATGTATGCAATAATATAAATCCATTAAACGACAACACCATTTGATCTAAAGGTATCAAACCAACTATAAAATATTCAGAATATTATTCCCTATAATGCACAAGGCTTGGTTTTTCAGATTATGCCTTTATTATTTTTATATACAGTACTGAATCCATATTGCTCATGTTTTATATACTGTACCCACTTTAATTAAACTCTGACACCGTTTGAGATAAAGGTATCAAAACAACTGTAAAATATTCAAAATATTATTCCCTATGATGCACAAGGTTTGGTTTTCCAGATTATGCCTTTATTGTTTTTATATACAGTACTGAAACAATATTTTTCATAAGTGTTATATAATGTACCCACTTAAATTAATTAAACTCTGACACCGTTTGAGATAAAGGAAATGCACAATTGAGTTTAGAGCTGTCCATTTGTTTATGTAAAAACAATAATGTCTATGAAGGCCAAAAGCAAAAATGGACAGAATGTGACAAAAGAGCAACAAAATATTGTTGTGACAAGTCCCGGTAAGTCTAACGCAGTACACATAACAAGGTTTTTTATTTATATATATTTTATAATAAATAAACAGAATAAAAAGATAGAAAAGAAATTAAATAGATAGCGCTAGTGTTAGAGGGTCAATTATTATTGTTTTTGTATAATAATTAAAAAGAATGTGTTGACAGTCTGTGTAGTTGGATCACTGAACTCCAGAAAATCAGTAATGAGGAGCTTTGACAGTTACAGATTTAAAAAACAAAAAGGGCAGGAATAAAGAACCTTAAACTCTAACACAAAACACCATTTCAGCATAAATGGGTTCTTCAGGATGCTGTGGTAGTAACCGTAGTATATGGAGTAACCGTTACTACATATAAAGAACTACGGTCTGAACTCCAGAAAATCAGAATCACAATTCTGAAAACAAAATAAATTACAAACGCAAATGCAAGTCTAAAAAACAAAATAACAATTCAGAAAGCACAACAACAATTCAGAAAACATTATAACAAGTCAGAAAACACAATGACAAATCCGAAAACAAATTAACAAGTCAGAAAACACAACGACAAATCAGACAAACCGGAAGAGGTAAGTATAGTTTGAGACAGCGCCATTGGTTTGGGATTACTCACCGCTGACTGGACGAGACATCTGTCAATCAACGTATACAGGAAGAACCAGCCGAAGAACAGCAGAGTCGTGGTAGAAAGTTCGGAGATGGTATTAAAGTAGCTCAGTTTAAAAGTATTGTATGAATACAAACGGCGACAATTCTCAATTTGAGTGAAAATCAACACTTTCTGTAATAATGGCGTAAAGTTTGTCTTGTTGGTTGGTCGATTGTTTTGTAGCCTACATTGCAAGGGACTCTTTTTTTAACGTTTATATATTTTTTTCGGTTTAAAAGAATACATTGGTTAAATTATAAAATAATATCATCTCAAATCAAGTAGCCTTCCTATTTCATTTTTGATGGGTAGAAAGATAATGTACAGACAGCTGGTCATTATTACAAAATAGAAGTGGTATTTTTGTGAATAACCAGCTGTATTATCTCATATGAATAATATTCGTTTTCAAAAGCTCCCTTTTATCTGGGTGTACTCAGAAAGAGATGCTTGACCTGGTGAAGAAACAGGCTCTCTCTTAAACTTTTCTAATGAAATTCAGTAAAAGAATGTGAGAAGCCATGGGATTTTTCATCCTAAAATCCCAATGCTACGGTGCTCTAACCTCTTCAATAATTCAATCAAACCCTTAAATATATACATTTAGAATTGAATTCCCTCTGAAACCACTCACAATAAGAGGAGACTGACTTCAACACCATATGCAGTGAAAGGAGAACTTAAACAGTCTATATTTGATTTAGAATAACTGAATCTTCTCTGCGCCGTCAATTTGACAAATAAATGTAACATCATAAGCCTTCATATATCATTCAAGAAACAAGACATGTGGAGAGCAAAAAGACAGAATTTGCACTTAACCATGCTTTTAAGAAAACCAAAAGGTCAAGTTTTCCCACAAGAATAACCCTTCAGTTTTACTCCATAATCACCTCTTTGCTTTTGAAGAGAATCTGACAAGGAGCACAAATGACATTCAACTGAAATAAAAATTCATATTATACAGCACAGAGCAAGATTATATATTAAGGCGTAATCTATTTCAACATCGCAACAGATCACTGATACTTGAAAAATCAAGTAGGCAAGATGCACAGGGAAATTCAAATACGTTGAGACTTCTCTGGAAAGGAACTAAGGTAACACTTTCTATGAAGCCCATATTTATAATACATTATAAGCGTATTCTTAAGGCATTATAATGAATGAATAATGCATTATTCATTCATTATAATGAATGAATAATGCATTATAAAAAAAACGTATAATATGCTATATAATCTTATGAATATTCAAAGTTTTAATGTTTTATAATATTTACTTATTTGTGGTTATAGCTTTTAAGAGTAGGCTATGATGATTTATAACACACAGTGAACATGTTGCTTCCACTTAAATTACAATGGATTATATTTCTCATAGTTATGCGTTATAAGTCTCATATCTTGCCATCTTTCTTAAAGCAATCAAAGACCACTTATAAGAATAGTAATAATAATTTTTTTTTCTCAAACAGCCATAAGATCAGATATCAGATCAGATGAATGTGTACACATTTGCTTTGAACTATTTTTATTGTAATATCAGTTTGATTATTTTGATGGTAGCCTTTAGACAGCTGTTGATAAGTAACTCTGCAACTATGTCAACTAGCAGTCATTGGAGTATTAGTAGTATGTCTGCTAAATATATGCTAACACTTTATTTTGATGGTTCCCCAACAAACTGACTACTTTGCAAGTACGTCAACATTCTACCTACCTTAGCCTAACCTTAACCTAAGCCTACTAATACTCTAATAAGGAGTTAGTTGACACGTAGTTGCAAAGTTGCTTATAGTCAATAGACTAAGGGGACCATCAAAATAAAATGTAACAACATATAAACATTGCATTTTTTCAGTTGAAATTATTAACTAGCTCACATCAAAATTAATATTAGCCTCACAGGGAACTCTCAAATAACACTCCACACCTAACCACTTACAAGATGTAGTAAGATACTGTGCAGATCTGAAATAAACAATGTCAAGATATATAGTCCATTATAAATGTAAAAGTAGATTTAATATGTTCATTGTGTGTTATAAATAATCATAATCTTAAAAGTTATAACCACAAATGCGTAAGCATTATAATGTATTATAATTATGATTATTTATATGATATAAGTTTTTTTTAAATAATGTATTATGCATTCATTATAATGCCTTAAGAATACCCTTATAATGTATTATAAATATGGGCTTCATAGAAAGTGTTATCACATATACTCTCACCCCCTCTTCATTTATACATTGTCCATACTTGAATGACCCTTAAAAGGGCAACATTTTTCAGGAAATATAAACTTGGGTCGCAACAAAGCCATAGAGAATCCATTGCAATCAAGCAGTAAATCTAAAAAGAAATTGTGTAAGGTTTCTCAAGTACAGCTTTTCAAAGTCATTTCAAACATTCCTGTAGTAAGTGGGTCACAAAATTATATATATATATATAAAAAAGATTAAATAAAATATCAAAAGGTACAAGTAGACAAGGTTCATCAGAGAAGAGGCAAAAAGTCAATCTTGAAGCATTGCTTTCAATGATTTAAAAAAAGAGCTAATTACGCAAAGCTTAAAAGCTGAATGTCAAGTTTATGATTAATAGGGGAGACTGGGGCTAGTTGTCACACTTTTTCTCCAGTGAATACTTCTCTATTATTGAAAGTAAATTTCAAAGCCTTGGCCATAGTTTTCCTTGAACAATTCCAGTTATTGCTTAGAAAAAAACACATTAAACATTTTCGTAATTTATTTTTGAATCGAACCCTCAAGAGCTACGGAGATAAAGCCCTTGTGATGAGTGGAAGCTGATTTGGGATAAAAGTGAAGTCAAAATCAAGTGCAGGGACTAGCAGTGGAAAGTCGTCCAGCAGTTCAAACCTTTCTTTTTAATGAGCTCTCCTGGCTCTTCGGAAAAGGTAATTGGCTAAAACGTGGGGAGGAACTCACCTGCTGGGAAAGTTGCTCTGCAGCTTTTAAATGGAAATGCTACTTGCTGTCACTCATACGAGCATACACACCGGAGTTAACACAGAATTCCCCACATGCACAGTGAGGTTCAAAAAGCTGGGATCACACTGAAAATGTAAGTAAACATTATAAAGACTTTCAAAAATTAATATTAGAATCAGAATCAGAATAGCTTTATTACCAAGTATGTTTACACACACAAGGAATTTGACTTGACGACAGGAGCTTCCAGTGTAGAAGAAAGTACAAACATAGTGCAGACATACATGATAGTGTAGACATACATAGGAATAACACAGTAGGGATGTAATATAAAACTAATATAATAAAAAAAAAAAAATTTGAATAATGTACTATATACAGAAATAGAAGTATAGGAAAAAATTTAATTGTTTAGATAAATGTACAGATATGTTTATTAGTGTGCAGATAGATATGTTATTTACAAAGTGTGCAGTTTAATATAAATAT
>NW_015505318.1:779983-830477 GCF_001515645.1 Sinocyclocheilus grahami | reverse complement strand
ACGAATGACTGCACCTCTAAAGACCCCTCTGTCAAGCTCCTGAAGTTCGCAGACGACACTACAGTCATCGGCTGTATTAAAGGGTTAGTTCACCCAAAAATGAAAATACTGTCATTATTTACTCACCCTCATGTCGTTTCAAACCCGTAAGACCGTCGTTCATCTTCGGAACACAAATTAAGATATTTTTGATGGAATCTGAGAGCTGTCTGACCCTACATAGACAGCAATACAACTGAAATGTTCCCAAGTCCAGAGACGTAGCAAGGAGATCTGTAAAATCATCCATGTGACATCAGGGGCTCAACCGTAAATTTACGAATCTACGAGAATAATTTTTGTGTGCAAAAAAAAAAAAAAAAAAACGACTTTATTCAACAATTCGTCTCCTCCGTGTCACCCTCTTTTGAGGATGCTTTGATGAACAAAGTTCAAAAGAACAGCATTTGAAATAGAAATATTTTATAACATTATAAATGTCTTTACTGTCAGTTTTGATGAGTTGAATTTTGATTCAGTGTATCACAATTTTCACATAAACATTACGCAACTGTGATAATAATAATAATAATAATGAGAATTGTTTCTTGATTGTTTCTCAGCATATTAGAATGATTTCTGAAGGATCATGTGACACTTAAGTTGGCTGCTGAAAATTCTGCTTTTCTGTCACAGGAAAAATTACATATTAAAATATAAAAAAATAGATAATAGTTATTTTAAATTGTAAATTGTTTTTAGTGTATTTCTGATCAAATAAATGCAGCCTTGGTGAGCATAGACGTCTTTCAAAAACAATAAAATAGCTGAATTATTCCAAACTTTTGGCTAGTATAGTGTAAATAAAAAATTAAAAAACGTGATCTCAGTCTTTTGGAGAAACAAAGGACTATTGGAAAACAAAGCTTTACCTAAATAACAACACTGCAAACAATTTCAGGCCATCTTTCATTGATTCCCTTTGATTTCCAATTTCTGCAGCTTGCACCTAACCCAGGCTTTGTCACTTCTACTCTTTAAAACACTCCCACTACAACACACTTTCCCTTACTTAAGTATTTAAAAGAATATCCCGTACTTGACTCTTTTACACCTATATTGCAGTACTAGCTGATACATGGCCAACTTTGAAACTTTGTATTGCTGCACTTATCTCCTTATGAACTGCTTGCACTGTAGCATTCCTTTTGTAGACCGCACTGAATAAAAACTACCAAATGAATATATGTTACAGTACACACTGTCAATTTCACTCATGCATCCTTAATTATAAATGTCATAAAACAATGAAAATGGTTATGGCCCTGGAAGCTGACCGGTCACTACAACACTTTATCTGTGCTACAATATACACAGATTTAACACTCAATTTATATAAAGGCAAAAGGTACTATAAAGGTGCCGTATTGTGAATATAGTCAAAGCTAAAAGGTTTATAGCTGTGCATTTATTGTAAAATAAAATAAATTATATGAATAGGAATGTGAAGATCAGAAAAAAAATCGATACAATTAAGTCAAAAATCTAGATTTGCATTGTGGTTTAAAGAAAAAATGCCTAAAACTTAAAGTTAAACTTAAAATGTTATTTTAATCTAAACAACATCACAAGTGTACAAGTGTATACAATAATAATAATGTGCAATAATAAATATTATTCAATACCATTGTTGTAAGAAAGAGAAAAAAAATGCAGCACTTTTCAATAATAAATCTAACTCGTCTGAAAAAATGTGCTGAATAAAACAGCAGGTGGTAACTTTTCAGGGCTTTAGAGAGAATCTGAGCAAGTGCTGCTCTTTAAAAAGGTAATTTCAATATTATTAATGCTCCGTCTAAGTGAAACTGTTCTTTGACAGAGCAGATGACAAATTTAAAATCCATAAGCGAACTCTGAAATGAGCCATGCGAATCTTAAAAGGTTTGCTGTGTCACTCACATTAGCACTTGTTGTCTGATATTTTGCATGGCACATGCATCAGAATCCAACTTTATATTCATGAAACACACACTCTGAAATCAAAGCCGTAAGTATGCTCTGATGTAGGTGTTCTTTTTTCCTCAAGTCCTTCAATCATTTCAATCAACTTCTCTGCAATGGAGGACTCTATTTTTAAAGTCCTGCAGACGGTCGCTGGTTATTGCCTCCCGGAGCGCTTTGAAGAAGCCAAGGTAATGCGCCATGTTGTGTAGCATGAGTAAAACACCGCCGAGCAGCTCGTTGGTCACCAGTAAATGATGAACATATGCTCTCATATGCTTTTTACAGCAGTAGCAGCTGCAGCCCTCCACAAGTGGGCGGAAATCATCTTGATACCTGAAAGTCAAACACAGTGTTATGAGGCTAATTGTCACACCAGAGTATGTTTAATAGAATTCAATTTAAGTACTTTTAAGTGCAAAATATAAAAATAATTTTATGGACAAATCTGTCAAGCAACAAAAAGCATAAGAAAATTACTGAAATATATATATAATATATATAAATATAAATAAGTAAATATATATTAAACAAACCTAATATTTAAATAAATATATATTGAGTGACGTGACATGTGGCCAAGTATGGTGACCCATACTCGGAATTAGTGCTCTGCATTTATCCCATCCAAAGTGCACACACACAGCAGTCAACACACACAAACAGTGAACACACACCCGGAGCAGTGGGCAGCTATTTTTTGCTGCGGCGCCCGAGGAGCAGTTGGGGGTTCGGTGCCTTGCTCAAGAGCACCTCAGTCGTGGTGTTGAAGGTGGAAGAGAGCGCTGTACATTCACTCCCCCCCCACCTACAATCCCTGCCGGTACGAGACTCTAACCCGCAACCTACGAGTTACGAGTCCGACTCTCTAACCATTAGGCCACGACTTCCCCCAAGGAAAAATGAAAATTCTGTCATTAATTACTCACCCTAGTGTTGTTCGAATCCCGCAAGACATTCGTTCATCTTCGGAACACAATTTAAAGGGGTCCTATTATGCTTTTCCACTTTTTAAATTTTAGTCAGTGTGTATGTTTGTCCTACAGAAATTCGAATGGTTGGGGGGTGGGGAGGGGTGAGGTTGTGGTTAGAACGCTTGGTTGAGTGAGTGCATCAGACGAGACGACGACGAAGAAGTGCTGCTGCAGAGTTAGTACATCAGAGAAAACCAAGAAGAAGAGCTGCTGTGCAGTAGCCTCAAATTTTCAGCATGTCTAGAACAATTCTTACAAGTACAACATGACATAGCTGGGCGCTGCGGACAGATGCCGCCGGTTTGCCTACACTCATAGAAAATAAAGTATTTGAATTTTAAAGCCATGGCGCGACGTGACGCTGTGCTTCTCGTCCGGTGCGTGACCACCTGAAACACTGTTTTTTTCACCTCCGTGCCCAAACTTCTTTGTTTGGACGGAGAGCCAAAGAGCCAGCGGGATGCCGAGGATCCGGGGGGCCAGGGTGGAGCTGAGGGCTCTGGCGACCAAGGCAGAGGCGTAGATTCAGAGATCCACGGCAGAGCCAGAGCGATTGAGGACCAAGGTGGAGCTGGCGGGAGGAAGGAGACCAACAAAGCCAGTGGGATGGAGCGACGAGGTGCAGCCGGAGAAGTGGAGTCCTGAGGCGATGGCGGGTCGACGCCAGACCAAGGTGGAGCCGGCGGAACGAGGGAGCCCGGTGGAGCTGGTGGATCGACGGGTGATGGTGGAGGTGAAGGAGCTAGGAGCCGAGGTGGTGCCGCTGCGTCTACGGGCCGAGGCGGAGTCCGGGCCTCGGAGGCTGAAGGCGGAGGTGAGGGATTCTCCAGCCAAGGCGACACTGGAAAATGGCAGACCCGCAGAGTTCGCACCGTAATGATGGTGGGCTGAGGGGGAGCAGAGGGGCTGCCAGACGACAGCGGTGGAGGAGGCAGGAGAGGGCGGGCATTTGTGAGTTTCCAGGCATTCAGGGATAAACTCTGGATTGGGAGCCCCCTCTAGGCTGAACAAGGGAACAGGATTGAGTGACGGAGTGACGTGACATGTGGCCAAGTATGGTGACCCATACTCGGAATTAGTGCTCTGCATTTATCCCATCCAACACACAGCAACACAGCAGTCAACACACACAAACAGTGAACACACACCCGGAGCAGGGGGCAGCTATTTTTTGCTGCGGCGCCCGAGGAGCAGTTGGGGGTTCGGTGCCTTGCTCAAGGGCACTGGAGCGGGCACTGGAGAGCGCTTTCTAGGAGCAGGCACTGGAGGGCGCTCTGCACTGAATTCGGGGACTGGAGCCCTCTCCTCTTCGATTTGGCACATTCGCCGTGCCATACTCAGCTCACCCTCAGCCGCGGTGCAGGGCATCCATTGCAGGAGAAACACAACGGAAACAAAATCACTGAGAGAAAAAACGAGAAAACAAACGGAGGGGAAAAAATTCGAATGGTTGGGGGGTGGGGAGGGGCGAGGTTGTGGTTAGAATGCTTGGTTGAGTGAGTGCATCAGACGAGACGACGACGAAGAAGTGCTGCTGCAGAGTTAGTACATCAGAGAAAACCAAGAAGAAGAGCTGCTGTGCAGTAGCCTCAAATTTTCGGCATGTCTAGAACAATTCTTACAAGTACAACATGACATAGCTGGGCGCTGCGGACAGATGCCGCCGGTGTGCCTACACTCATAGAAAATAAAGTATTTGAATTTTAAAGCCATGGCGCGACGTGACGCTGTGCTTCTCGTCCGGTGCGTGACCACCTGAAACACTGTTTTTTTCACCTCCGTGCCCAAACTTCTTTGTTTGGGCTTCCGAAAGCGGATCTGAATGTTGACTGGATTTGAAAATAACCATTCATTTAATGTGTTTAAAATATATTTGCGCAGACTTAATATAATATGTCTGCTCAACCAAGCCCAAGCAATACAATTAGTTCAACTTAAATAGTTTTGCCCTTCCAAAATTTTGTTAAAGGGGTGGTTGATTGCGATTTCACTTTTTTAATGTTAGTTAGTGTGTAATGTTGCTGTTTGATCATAAACAATATCTGCAAAGTTACGAAGCTGAAAGTTCAATGTAAACGGAGATATCGTCTTTTAAAATTCTGGCAGTTTAATGCCTACAAAAACGACTACAAGGAGTTACTTTCCGGGCCCGTTACGTCAAGAACATGCAGCAAAGGAGGCGAGGCCATGCTGCGCTGCTTTAGAGAAGAGGAAGAGAAAACTACAGGTGCATGTAAAAATCTATTCATATATGAATCGCGATTCTGTCTTTTAACGATTCTAATGGATTCACAAGTTTCAAAATCAATGTTCTAAAGCAGCGTTCTCATCCTGTTCCTGGCCTCGCCCTGCTCTGCACACGCTCTGCATCTCTCTCTCTCGCTCTCATTCAGATCATCAGACCAGTGAATACACTTATTTTCAAATACTATAGCTATGAGAAGTGTAATACATGGACGCGCGTGTGGTTGCCGAACTGTATTAAAGCTTTAATCAGAATAAAACCATATATTAAAAGCTAACAGAAGCAGTAGCATTTACAAATAACAGCGTAAAAGTATGAGACAGTTTATAAGACAAAAAAAGCTTAGGCCTACCATTAAAAGCCGTGCTTGCACAGGTTCTGCGCAATCCTCTTCAATAATCCTCTGCGTCTCAATTGGGCTCAAATTGATAAGCAATATAGACGACATCATTGTTTACAATACAACCAGAGCACATGCTGCTATGTTGAGGGGCGGGATGATTAGACGCACGCTAGAGGCGGTTTAGCCAATCACAACACACTGGGCCAGCTAACCAATCAGAGCCCATCAAGTATTTCTGAGGGAGGGGCTTCATAAAAGCAGGAAATGATCAGTGCGTTCAGATGAGAAGGGACAGAGGTGTGGAATAAAGGTAAATTATGTGAAAAATAATGCGTTTTTTAACAAACGAAGCATTAACACATGTTAGACTGCACCCCATAAACACAATCAAGCCTATAAAAAAAACAGTCAACCACCCCTTTAAATTGTGTTCCGAAGATGGACGAAGGTCTTACGGGTTTCGAACAACACAAGGGTGAGTAATTAATGACAGAATTTTTGGGTGAACTAACCCTTTAAATAAATATAACTAAATATATTAATATTTAAATAAAAATAAAAAGGTCAGGTATTAAGGGAAAATGCTTCAAACACTTCAACCAATCTGTATACCGGTGATTAGAGCTGGAAGATCAAATAAAAGTTCCATATAAAACTGTTTTGTTTATTGATGAAATTAGTTTGTGATATCACAGATGTTCTGCAGCTTAATTTTTTTTTTTATATATATATATTTATGCATTTACAAATATTTCATACAAAAACTAAAATACGCTGAAAATCCAGTTAAATAAATAAAGGCATGCTTTCCACAAAATAAATCCATGGATGAAAAAAAATCATATTAAATGTACAAATATATCAATGCTTGTTAAGAAATAATATTAAAAAAAAGTAATATTAATCTGTGTTAAGTTTGTTTTATTCAGTATAAAGGCAATTCATATATCATTACTCCTGCTGATTACACCTACAGGCTGCTTTTATATGGCACTGGTTTGAGACATGGGTGTGGGGGGGTTGGAAAATCTTTTTGTTTAATATCCTTCATCGCTCCTTTGACCACTAATCTGATCTGACTCTAGTGATAGAGGCAATATTATAAAAATGCACTCAGAAGCGAGTATGAATTACTGACATATTGCATTTATTTATCCTCATATCCAAGCTGAGGGGATTGAGATCATGAAAGATGTGCAAGAAAGCATTAGATGTGTATGAAAGCATTAGTAGTCTAATCTGATATGAGCAAATGAATACACACAGCTGTTTGAGGGGTGAAAGGGTACGTCCTTGTCTCCCTCTATACACACCATTTATCTTTGAGGTTCATTTCGTAAGGAGTCATATTTTCATCTCCATTTGAGTTTAGCTTCTTGACAGCAGGTCTCTCTCCATTGAATTCCAACACTGTTTCAAACATATAAAACATGATTAAACATTTAGCACAACTGCTTTACATACAGTTGTGGTCAGACTTATTAGCCCCCTTGGTAAATATGAGCAAAGGCGGCTGTGAAAACAAACCTACATTGCTTATCTTTTAGAACTTTCACTCAAAAAAACCCATCACATTATAAAATAAATGTTTTTCTCCAATACACGTTGGCCACAATTATTAGCATGCCTAGAAATTCTTAAGTATTTTCCCATTAATATTTACATCTTTTAGCACAAGGTGACTAATATCTTGAAATTGTTCAGCCATGACTTCCTGTTTCACATGTGTATAAATATGAGAAACACAAAGGCCAAATTCCCTTAATCATTCATCATAATGAGAAAAACCAAAGAATATAGCTCTGAAGTGCAGCAAAAGATTGTTGAGCTTCAAAATAGAAAGTGGCTGTAAGAAAATAGCTAAAGAACATCCTGTTCAGATAGATGGCATCATAGATTCTAACAAATACCAACAGATTTTAAAAATTCACATAAAATCAAATAAATCACATTATGGGCTGTGGTTGGATCTTCCATCAGGACAATGATCCAAAACAAACATCAAAATCAACCTTCTCTGGAGAGATCTGTACGGAAGAAAGGTCTCCGCTCTCTTGCCATGTGTTCTCCAACCTCATCAGTAATTATAACAGACGATTCAGAGCTGTTATTTTGGCAAATGAAGGTTGCAAAAAGTACTAAATAAAAAGGAGCCAATAATTGTGCTCAATGAAGAAAACATTTATATCAATGCGATTTTGACCTCATTTTCAATTGTTTTACTGCAATGAATGGTTCGATTTTTTGTGAATTTGAATTCACAAAATAATAATTCCGATCACAACTGTACATATTTCATGACTAGATCATGAAAGTAGTGTATTTTTCATGTCTGGTGGGAACATGCCAAAGGAACATTAAACTGAGGAACCGTAAAGTCAAAACTGGTCTGCTTGCTGTGGAGTCAAGACATCTCTAGATGAATATGAGGGAAAAGGGTGCTGGCTGTGAGAGAAAAGCAAGAAATTTGGATGATAAAAGAAAAAAGAGGAACTCAGTTAGAGCTATAGAACAAACGTATAGTCAAATCAACAGTTTGGAATGTCTTGAAAAAGAGAGAAACCACTGGTGACTTCAGCAATCGACAATAACAAGGTCGCCTTGTCATTACAGCAGCTGATGACAGACAAATAACAAGAGCTGTGAAAAAGAACCCTAAAATAAGTGTCATTAAAATCACCAACAACCTCCAGAAAGCTGGGGTTCACATAGTAAGATGCAAATCTCTGATCAGCACCAAAAATAAAAGGGCCAGATTAGAAACTGCAAAAAATGTGAGCCAGTCAAATTTTTAGAACAGTTTTATGAATTTATATATAAGTATATATAAGATTACATTTTATCAAAGTAGCAAAAGTTTGGAGGAAAAAAGGAACTGCAAATGATCCTAAGCATAAAACCTCATCTGTAAAGCATAGTGGAGGTAGTGTATGCATTGCTGTCTCTGGAACAGGTTCACTCGTTTTTATTGATGACTTAACGAATTATGGTGGCAGAGCAGAATGAATGCAGAAGTGTACAAAAGCATCTTGGCTACAAATATTCAAAATCCCACCAGACACATTGGGAGGTGCATCAAATTGCAACAGGACATTGACCCAAAACACACTGCCAATTCAGTCAAGGAGTTTATCAGGGCAAAGAAATGGATTGGCCAAGTCAATCTGCATATTTAAATCCAATCAAACATGCATTTCACCAACTGAAGAGGAGACTAAAGACAAAAACTCCCTAAAACAAGCAACAGTTGAAAATGGCTGCATTAAAGGTTTGCAAAGCATTTCAGTCACACTTTATTTTAAGGTCCAATTCTCTGCATTAACAAACCATTAACTATGACTTTTGCCTCAATAAACTTCTAATCTGCTGCTTATTAATAGTTAGTTAGGTATTGGGTAAGATTAGGGATGTAGAATGTGGTCATGCAGAATATGTGCTTTATAAGTACTAATAAACAGCCAATATGTTAATAATAGCATTCTTTTATTAACAAAAAGCATAGCAACTAATTAATACTGAGAATTGGTCCCTACACTAAAGTGTTACCAGCATTTCTTGTACATTTGATTTAAGGTAAACAGTCCCAATACTTATGCTTATATCAGATTATGCTTATATTAGATTTAGATAAATAGTGGAATAATAAATAGATAGAAAATCTATATATTCCACAAAAAAAAATAAAAATAAAATAATATATATATATATATATATATATATAAACAGTATTTCTAAAGGCTAATCATGTGATTTCAACATGGGGCGGCCCACATGAGGCTACCCACTACATGTAAAATAAAAAGGCTACTTAATAAATTAATAGGCTATTGATATGACAAGAGTTAATTACATGTGAGAGTAAATCATTTTTTTACATTTTTCAAAATACAGTTTTACACCTAAAATGACTGAGTGCATGTTTAATTGTACAGAAAAACAGGAAAAAACACACTAGAGAGAAAGAAGAAAAATAAGTAAAAAAAAGAGAACACAAAGTGGATATTTAGAGATGTAGAGGGGGTGTGAAAGAGAAGAGCGGTATAGAGTAGAACCGGCAGTGACAGAAAGCAGCAGATCAGGGTGAAGCTACAGCAAGTCTCCCTGCAGAGCTCTCTAATTGGCTGAGGGGATATTTCTTTCTTTCCCGATTCTGCAAGTGCCTGTCCTGAACTCTATTACCATCCTAACACATCGATTAGCTTCTTCTTAGAAAAGACTACTGCACACCAACAGCCTGAATCAATTATTAACGCCTGATAGTGAATTTGTTGTCTCTTCATGTGATCCAGATACTTTGCAGACATACGCAGGGGTCTCTATTCTCACAGAAAAGCTTTAAAAAAATTTAAAACCAACATTAAAATGTTAGAAACCATAATAAGGTTTAACTTCATACATGTTCCTGCTGAAATTGAAGATGCAAGATGGATTCCCAGGGCTCTGGGTCTGTTCGAAACGAGCCCATTATTTAATTTGACTGGGGCCTGAACAAACACACACTCTCTCGACGACTTTATTATTTAAACTCACACTTAATTATCTGAATCAACCAGCAGAAGCACAGCCCCACTTCCACCAAGCCATGCTGAGAAAAACAGCCCCACATGCTGCTCACTGTTTCTGCTGGCAGTGAACGGGTAGCTGACACTTTAAATACAACTTTACTAATTCATATTATTGTGCTGAACAGCTCCTTTATATAACAAGATGAATCTGAAACAGCCTTCCTTCAAAATGTGTTAGAATTCAGTGTTAAAATACTTTCTATAAATACAAGGACAAAATGTAATAACTATGGCAATGTTGAAACTGGAAAATGCTGCCAATTGTTTTAAAATTGAATTTTGATTGATTTATTATCAATTCTCACACTCCATTTTCTCTAATCAGAACATTTTAACCCTGTAAAATCCTGACATTTGAAAAAAGTCAGAAATTTATTTTTTTAAATTACACCTTGAGACAAAAAAAAAATCGGAGTATAATATTTGATACATCAGGCTTTTATAGCTCATATACTGTAGTATGACAAAGGAGAATATGGAGTTCACACTCAAGGAGAAAAAAAAAACCTGATATTTATATGGCCAAAAGAATGATGGAATTCTGATAGCCCATAATGTAAATCAACAAATCTTTTTTTACATTATACCACTACTTACATAAAATGAATAAAAATAAATATTAGTTGTCAATATATATATATATATATTATTATGATGATATTTGAATGCTTAGTTTTATGATCTCTCGCTTTTATTGTGGTGGAAAACATATAATGCTATGCAATACAATGCTGATTAAGACGTACTAATGATTATTCATCAAAAGCCTAATGTATCATATTTGATGCTTACATTTTTAAACATGATTGTTTAAAAATTATGTATGGATAATCAAGTTAAGTTACAGTTCTTTCAGTTCAGTATGTTCATCTAAAAATATTAATAACAATTTAAAGTTATTATATTTACTTTATAAAAATAACAGCAAATAGACACATGTACCATGAGATGAAGATGAACAGTTTAATACTTATACTAAAAGGCCTTTCACTTGCTAAAAAAAGTATTAACTATCAATTAAATGACAAAAGGTATGTAGCAGATTGTGTCCAATAGTTATTTTCTGCAAATGTTGAAATGAGAAAATTAGTATATCAAATATGATACAGTAGGTTTTATATAGGGTTAAGAAAGTGTAGGAAACCTGTATCTTTTCAATAGTATAGCTATGGGCTTCTGCACACCTGTAGGGGTTGATGTACCTGCCGTCTCAGGGTCGGGATCAATGGTGTAGTTAAAGGAGAGCGCACAGCCTCGCTCCGTCACCTGGAAGGGGAAGAAGCTCTCAAACAGGTCGACTCCTGCTTCAACACAGCTGATGACCTCATCAGGACGGCCAACCCCCAGCACCAACCTGACACAGATGGTAAAAGCTCAATGTCAATGCACTGCATGTTCAGGCTTAAAATACAATATGCAATGTTTTGTTTTTTTGCCTTAATGGGAGTTATTATTAATTAAAGGTTAACTATAAAGGTTAATTAAAGGTCATAGTTGTCTCTACATGTAAAGTTAAGATAGGAAAACGTATTTAAACATTGAATAAATTACTTCAGCTGTAACAGGTAATTCTAAGGCTTTAGATCTCACATTTTTTTCTATTGGTTTGGGAATACTTTTCTGTACCTCAGTAAGACAGATTATAGTCAACCCCAGAGATAAATCAAATCCAAGTTCAGCCCAGGGTAAATCATTAAGTATTAATACAAAACCAGTGAATCTGCAGTTTTTTTGTGCAGTCTCTATACTGCGTTTCAATGGAAATCCAAAAGCTATCTCAAACAGATCAACAAATACAAACTGTTTTTAAGGTTAGAAGTTTGGATAGTTGCACAAAGCAAAATGAGGAGCACTAGCAGATTCTGACATGTACAAACAGACACACACATTCATATGTTGGGGGGTGGTACTTTATGTTTTTTAAAGAGGTCTCATGTTCAACTAGGCTAATTTAATGTAATATTGTGAAATAGTTATTAATTTAAAATAATTTTTATTTTTTAATATATAATTTGTTCCTGTGTTGCGATGCGAAGCTGAATTTTCATTACTCCAGTCTTCAGTGTTACATGATCCTTCGGAAATCATTTTAATATGCTGATTTGCTGCTCAAGAAATATTTCTTATCAATATTGATAACAGTTGTCCCGTTTAATATTTTTGTGGAAACCATTATTCTTTTATGAATAGAAAGTTCAAAATAACAGCATTTATTTGAAACAGAAATCTTTTATAAGATTCTAAAAAATTTTTGTGTCACTTCGGTGATTTTTTTCTAACCGACAACTGACGCTCATTGTTTTTATTGTGAATGTACACAAATAAAGGCAAACCTTTTACAATTCTGATTATCTTTATGACTAAAAGAAGTTTTTAACCATGCAGCAAACTTTTTTAAATATTTTGATAAATTACTAAAAAATAAATAAATAAATGACTTTACAGTTAAACCGTTTAACTGATTGTATTAATCGGTCAAATTTCTTACGGTCGGTTAACAGTTAACCGGTTAAAATGAACATCCCTAGGCTGTCACTTTCAATGAATTTAATGCATCATTGCTGAAAAAAATTATTTTCAAAACATTTGAACAAAACATAACAGTGTGAAAATACAGTGAAATAAAAGCATAAATACTGCAGCACAGAAACATCTTGTCCTGCTCTAAAACTAAATTATATATCCTGTCCTTCAGCCCGTCTGCCTCACAACCTTCTCCAGCTCCAGTTATTTGTGACCCGAGATACACCCAAGGGAAATGTCGGTTTCTAACAAGACTATAAAGCCCAGCGGGAAGCATCCCTCTTAAGACCCCGCTGTGCCACAAGGACACTTCCAAATCCACACTGCTTTACTTCTTGCCATTGTCTGTGTGATTCTGTAACCTCCTAGTCAACCTCAAAGAGAGGGAGATCAGAGAAATCAATCATTACACCACAAGGAACTCAAGATGAAGTCTGTTCCTGAAACCTTTTCCAGTTTCCTGGAAGGGATGAGGTGGTTGCTATGGGCTGCTGGTGGAATGGAGTGTTGCTATGGCTGCTGAAAATCGAGGTGCATAATCAGAGAGTAATAAGTTGGGGAAGATCTAGCCACTCAATCTCCGACTGAAGAAACGTCTGAGCCTGAGAGGCAGAAATTTAAATAGATGCCTTTTTTACCTGGGTTTTTCTTGGGGAAGCTCTGCAGATGTCGCTTTAATCAACTGAACCCTCACATCCTGGTCCATGGCAGCAGAATGAAATCCATCCAGGACAAATCCGCCCACAGGACGCTTGGCAGTCTCCCGTGCTGACCGGAGCCTCTCCTCCAAAATGTCTCCACCCTCCACAACTCCAAATATCTCTGCCTTTTTTAATTCCTGTAAAAAAACTGTACATTTATATTTATTTATTTAACCCTTTGGTGCTCCTTATTTGGGTGTCACACTTGTGATCTTCACGGTCAAAAGTGACCTGACACCTAAAATTTAACTTTTTTTCGCCCCAGTAAAATCAATGTAATATATTTTTGTTCAATAATATTTTATCTTTTGTATTTTGATAATTTCATGGCACTAATTAATATTTATGCAATAATTATGATAAATTTCTGCCCATTGAAAATAATGCAATTTTAAAAATATATACATTTTTATATTACTTTTCAATGAATGCAGAATTTCATGTTAAAATAGAGTCAATGCCTTTAAAATCAAATTTTTGAAGCCAGATTAGTGCCATCTGGTGAGAGTAAAATAAGAAAAACCTCTGCAATTCCATGGTTTAGCCCATAGATTCCTATATAGCTTTATATAAAAAGCCTATAAATTATCTAATTGTTTTTAGACATAAATACTTTTTTATAATTAAGTTGAGGGTTTGAATATATATATTTAGACATTCTCAAAGACAATTTTTTTTTTAAGGTTTAGATTTTTTTGGGGTTTGAAATCTTGATTTGAAGCGTCAGTTTTTTAACTATTATACTACAGTCAAACCTGAACAAAGAGAACGCATTTTGTTAAAAAAAAATAATAATAATTGTAACAGAAATGTTTTATCAGCGCTTAATCCTTCTGGGTCTTATCTGATTTCAACCTCTTATTTCAGTTTTCTGACTCGTTTTGTTTATATGGTTATAGCCATACCAATTCATTTGAGTGTGTATAATTGTGTATGTTTGTGTGTGTGTGTGTCTGTGAGTGTGTGTTATGAAAAAATGGGTCTGTCATTTTTGACTGAAGACCACAAGTGTGACTATTTTTTTTACGACCACTTAGCCTGCTCGAATCAAGCCCTCAATTTTTTTGTGTATTCACATTCCAAATGCCATAAATGTCACCAAGTTTCGTACAATTCCGATGAAGCTGTGATTTAAAAAAAATTCAAAACAGAAAATCTTTCGGTCAAAAGTGACTGAAGAGCACCAGAGGATATATTTGCATATTTTACCCATCAAGGCCAACAAAAAATTGTAATTAAAATGCTATAAAACAATACATAGTACAAAACAGAAAAAAATATATTTGTTTTTGCAAAAAGACATTAAGGCAAAATTAGCATTTTACTTGAAAGATTTATTTTTTTAATAATTTTTTATATTATGTATATTTTTTTCCACTAAAGGAGGTAGAGTTTTTAGAGTTCACCCCTGTTTTTAAGTCTGGTTCTAGGAACATATGGTAATTAAAGTCCCTAGACCTAAGAGATCTAGACTGAGAAAGCGGATGCAGTAGATAAGTACTGTGGTGCCTGGTTCCGCAAAGACTTAAAAACAAATAACAAAATTTTGAAATCAATTCTGTATTTGACTGGTAACCAATGTAGCGAAATCAGAACCGGTGTGATGTGATCACTTTTACGCTTCCCTTTGAGGAGCCGGGCTGCGGCACGTTAATTACTAAACGTTAGTTAATTTTAGTCAATTACTAAAAGTTAAATACTATTAACGATAATTGCAGTTAATAGTGTTCACTGTCTGTTTGAACTAACTGCATGATTCTTACTGTACATTTCTGCCATAGTCACCACTAATAACCCACTCCTAAATATAATGTAGAAACTTAACATTTTCTGTAAGGCTGCTTTGCAACGAAGTTGTGAATGAACTTGAATTAAACTGAATTTGCGAATAAGCACTGTTTCCATCTGACGTGTCAAAGAGAACAAAACTGTTACTTCCTGATAAACTGGCACTAAATATCAAAAAGAAAAGTGGGAGAAGCCACTGAATGTAATAATTTTCATATATAATAACTGACTTGTGTGAGCAGATGAAACATAATGAATGAGGAAGCCTGCTGTTCGGGAACGCAGTCAAGTCAGACTTTGCTCGGGCAGAAAGACCTTAACAACATTTCAGATGCTGTGCAATGAGATCAGTCCACTGGCTAGTCAGGTTATGCCGTCCCATCGCGCAAAGTCACATGACTTTTTTTTGATGCGCATGGAGGAATTTATTCAGCAAATCTGTTTCCATCTCCCATTATTTGCATTAACCCTTTCTCGACAAGACAAAAACCAACTCAATTGAGCGTAAAAACTTTTTTTTGCAAATGAAGTTTTTTTTTTTTTTTTCCCGGAATTTGGTGTTTCCATCAATCGTTTCTGATGCGATACTTCAAAATGCACACTAAAACAGGGTGACAGAAACATAGCTACTGTTATAACTTATGTGCTCACTTTAAACACACTGCGAGTAAAAACTGGCTCAACTCACCCCACTCTCCTATGTTAAAATCTAAGTTTGTCATAAAATCTCAGAATTTAAAATAAAGACAGATTCAGTTTAGAAGAATCTTTTTGTATAAAGTCTTTATTCTGCTGTTCTTCCTGGCAGTCGAGCCCTGAATAGTATAAAATATGACCATTTGTCATTTTTAAGGGAAATATATCCTGCAGTCACTAACAAGTATTCCAGTACTGAGTCTGTGTTTTTGTGTAGTAACCTGAGTTTTCTGGTGCAACGCCAGACATTCATCCAGATGGGCCAGAGTCCTGTCCACTGCTTTACGGACTCTCTTGCGAGAGGTACCAGCCTGCCAGGTCTCTCCGTCTGCCATGCTCTGATAGCAGTCCGGCTGGATAGCTGCCTGAATCGCTATGAACCGAGCCACTGTCAGCTCTATCCTTCCACCACTGCCCCACACCGACACTGTCTGTTAAATCACACACAACCATTAATTCCCTCACAATTAACAGTAAAGGGATGGCATAGCTTCAAAAGACACAAAAGCTCTCTGTAAGCCAAACCGCATCAGTTGAAAACCAATGAGATTTTACTAAATTGACTATTTGTAATGATTTAATGGAATCTGAGTCAGTCTCAGTGACAAAAGAGGCTGAAAACAACCATTCGACACAGTTCTCTAACCTTGTTGGTGACGTGACCGGCGGGGCTGGAGTTCGCAGAATCATGCAGAGAGCAGAAAAGCACAGTATCATGAAGACCTGCGTAGGAAACCATCAGCACGTCAGAGAAATAGCTTATCAGACATCTACCGTCTACAACTCAAGCTACTTCTAATCAAAACAGACATCTTGCATACAAATTTAAAACTTTTTAACACCAGTTTCAATGACTTGAAATGTTAAAGCTATAAATAGTGCAAACACAACATATGACGAACTGCAAAATACACTTGTATTATTCATCCATTTACTAAATCCTCAACAGCAATAGAATGCATAAGAACAGTTCAATGCAATCAGGCAGAACACTTGTTCATTATTACAAAACTGTTTACTGGCGAAATAAACAACCAAGAGCTCAACTCATCATTCTGAAGATATAAAAATGCATTTATATGGAGATTAGGACAAATTGGGGCACTGATGAGTTTCGTCGATGGCGAAAGTGTACATTTGAATAGCTTATACTAACTAATTCCCAACTGTAGATTAGACAAACGTGAACATGAATGATATGAACATGAAGAGGAATCTAAATTTGGCGGTATTGTATGGAAATGACGGAGGTGAACTTCAGTGACCAACATTATCATGTACAATAATTTTCTTTTTGTAATTATCCAAATGGAGAGCTAGCAGCCGCCTCAAGTCACCCTTTCAAATGTCTTCACGGTCACACATCTTAATATCGTGAATGCAATTACCTTTCTCATTTCTGGTTGGATTGCTGAAGGCAACGACTGAAACAGTGCCCTTCTTTTCGTTACGGTTGCAAAATGAAAACTGAAAACTCATTTTAAGAAAATGCATCTGCGCCTATGCATCCAAGCATGAATGCCTAATTATTTCTAAACAGTCACTTAGTAGTCAGCGAGGGAGGGAGAGAATCTGAAAACATGCCTTCAGAACTAAAAATGTCAAGTTTCAAGTTTATTTATTTTTGAAGTTTTGCTGTCACCTTCAAGAACAGTTTAACTATTCAAAATTTCTAGTACTGCAAGCAAAAGACAGATAATTTGATCAAGTCCTTCAAGTCTCAAAGCTTGTGCAGGATCAGCCTATAGACAATTACATTTATTTTTAAATTGGGATCATCTTCAAAAGTGTAATACTTTCTTCCACAGTCTCAGCTCCAGAACCTCTTTGGCCATTTATAATCCACTTGATGTGTGAATTTTCAAACTGTGTGAACTGCTTCTAGATCTATTAGCCAACTGAGAAAATGTTTACACCCACACTGCTGGATAGAAATGACTTACAATGCTTTTGAAAATAGCAGAAAAGCAACAAAGATGATCTTTTCAAGGACTGACTTTCCAATGATCTTGAACAATACCAGTGACAGTATGTTTTTTGAGTAGAATCTGTTAGCATTTCATCTCAATAGCAGTTGCTGGACTTGAATTAATTGATTTAAGTCTGCCATATTTGGCTAAGGACCACAAAACTTTTTGCATCAATCACCTGAGCTGTAAATGCCATGTGACTACTTACGTTAAAACCGCAGGAAAATTACAGGAAATGACAACAGTGGGACTAGCTGATGGTGCCACAAAAGCTCCAAACTTTTTTAGAAACTCTTTGTTTAAACCAGTATGCTATATGATTGGAGAAAACAGAGAAAAAGGCATGCATGGGAACAGACATCTTGGGGCCTCATTTATAAAATGTTGCGCAGAAACCATCCTAAATGTAATCTTTTTTACGATCATCTCTCAAATATGGTCCAGTGATTAATAGAATAAACGTACGCACAGAAAACACACGCATGCCTCTCTTTCAGATGTGAAATCTATGAATCGCAAGTGATCTTGAACTTGCGCGTAACTGAATGGTTTCAGCTCTCTGCCTTGTAAACGACTCCTAATTAATGTCATTAACATATAAAAGAGCACCAGTCATCGTCCAAATCCTTTAATTTAGAACAGCAATCTGCAAGAACAAATGTCTGAAGACATTTTTAACCAAGAAAGCAAATAACAAAAAGTTAGTAAAAGAGTGAAATGCTAACCTGAAAACTTTCTGACACCCTCTTTGAATTCCTTAAGAACCTCATGATGCTCTGCACTGAAAAAGAAAGAGTGCTAAATCAAACCTTTTCCAACATGAATTTTTTTTGCTGAAATTAATGCGAGATTCATCCCTAATAATACTTTAATAATTTTATTTTTTATTTCCACTACTGGTCAAGAGTTTTTTTTAATGTTTTTAAAATAAGTATCAAGGCTGCATTTATTTGACCAAAAATACAGTAAAAACATAAATGTTTTTGAAATTTTATTACAATTTTAATTAACTCTTTTCTATTTTAATATATTTTAAAATGTTATTTTTTTTCCAGTGATGCAAATTCAGTTTTCAACAGCCATTACTCCAGTTTTCAGTGTCACATGAAAGTTCAAAAGAACAGTATTTATTTGAAATAAAAATATTTTGCAACATAACATCTGTCTTTAATATCCACTGTGAATGCTGTGAAAACTGACACATCATCAAATTTTGTGAACTGAGATCTGTCAGCAAGTTATGCCATTTTACAGACCCACATGTTTGGTTAGAAACACTGTTGGCCAAATATTAACTGAATGTATAAACTGAATTTATAATTTAATATATAAGTACAGTGTTTCCCCTAGGTTTACGGCTTTTTTTATTCATCAAAAAGCATGTCTAATTAATTAAAATCATGAAACTTAAACAATTTAACATGAATTTATTAAAAGTTTAACAAATATTACGTTTAGGGCCCTATGAAATGTTTTATTTGTCCAACCTTATGTTTTATTGTAACCAAATTCTGTTTTAGCATGTCTAATTTGAAAGCATAAAACAAGTTTCATTTATTCTTACAATAGCCTTATGATTTTTTTGCTCAGAAATTCTGTGTTGTGTACTTACATTTTGTTTTAAGGCATAAAACATTAATTTAATCTATCTTTTAAGTAATGAAAATTAAACAAATTTAGTTTTTTGGAAAATAAAGGTCATTTAATATTACAATTAAAACAATGAAAAAATATTGAATGCTTATTCCTTAAAAATAAGGGTTTAATAATTTTAGTAGTAGTAGTAGCAGTCTGTTACGTTCATTCTACTCAACAATCGTAATATATTTCTGCTGCAATGCCCTCAAGTTAAACCGAACTTTTATTTTGACGGGTTGCCGTGTATACCTACTCCAGTAGGGGTTCAATCTTCAACTGGCTGGCAGGACCTGCCACTGACAGGTCATGTGACCTGCCAGTGGCTGGTGGCAGCTGCCAGTCTGATTCTGGCAGCTGCCAGTGGCTGGTGGCAGCTGCCAGTCTGATTCTGGCAGCTGCCAGTGGCTGGTGGCAGCTGCCAGTCTGATTCTGGCAGCTGCCAGTGGCTGGTGGCAGCTGCCAGTCTGATTCTGGCAGCTGCCAGTGGCTGGTGGCAGCTGCCAGTCTGATTCTGGCAGCTGCCAGTGGCTGGTGGCAGCTGCCAGTCTGATTCTGGCAGCTGCCAGTGGCTGGTGGCAGCTGCCAGTCTGATTCTGGCAGCTGCCAGTGGCTGGTGGCAGCTGCCAGTCTGATTCTGGCAGCTGCCAGTGGCTGGTGGCAGCTGCCAGTCTGATTCTGGCAGCTGCCAGTGGCTGGTGGCAGCTGCCAGTCTGATTCTGGCAGCTGCCAGTGGCTGGTGGCAGCTGCCAGTCTGATTCTGGCAGCTGCCAGTGGCTGGTGGCAGCTGCCAGTCTGATTCTGGCAGCTGCCAGTGGCTGGTGGCAGCTGCCAGTCTGATTCTGGCAGCTGCCAGTGGCTGGTGGCAGCTGCCAGTCTGATTCTGGCAGCTGCCAGTGGCTGGTGGCAGCTGCCAGTCTGATTCTGGCAGCTGCCAGTGGCTGGTGGCAGCTGCCAGTCTGATTCTGGCAGCTGCCAGTGGCTGGTGGCAGCTGCCAGTCTGATTCTGGCAGCTGCCAGTGGCTGGTGGCAGCTGCCAGTCTGATTCTGGCAGCTGCCAGTGGCTGGTGGCAGCTGCCAGTCTGATTCTGGCAGCTGCCAGTGGCTGGTGGCAGCTGCCAGTCTGATTCTGGCAGCTGCCAGTGGCTGGTGGCAGCTGCCAGTCTGATTCTGGCAGCTGCCAGTGGCTGGTGGCAGCTGCCAGTCTGATTCTGGCAGCTGCCAGTGGCTGGTGGCAGCTGCCAGTCTGATTCTGGCAGCTGCCAGTGGCTGGTGGCAGCTGCCAGTCTGATTCTGGCAGCTGCCAGTGGCTGGTGGCAGCTGCCAGTCTGATTCTGGCAGCTGCCAGTGGCTGGTGGCAGCTGCCAGTCTGATTCTGGCAGCTGCCAGTGGCTGGTGGCAGCTGCCAGTCTGATTCTGGCAGCTGCCAGTGGCTGGTGGCAGCTGCCAGTCTGATTCTGGCAGCTGCCAGTGGCTGGTGGCAGCTGCCAGTCTGATTCTGGCAGCTGCCAGTGGCTGGTGGCAGCTGCCAGTCTGATTCTGGCAGCTGCCAGTGGCTGGTGGCAGCTGCCAGTCTGATTCTGGCAGCTGCCAGTGGCTGGTGGCAGCTGCCAGTCTGATTCTGGCAGCTGCCAGTGGCTGGTGGCAGCTGCCAGTCTGATTCTGGCAGCTGCCAGTGGCTGGTGGCAGCTGCCAGTCTGATTCTGGCAGCTGCCAGTGGCTGGTGGCAGCTGCCAGTCTGATTCTGGCAGCTGCCAGTGGCTGGTGGCAGCTGCCAGTCTGATTCTGGCAGCTGCCAGTGGCTGGTGGCAGCTGCCAGTCTGATTCTGGCAGCTGCCAGTGGCTGGTGGCAGCTGCCAGTCTGATTCTGGCAGCTGCCAGTGGCTGGTGGCAGCTGCCAGTCTGATTCTGGCAGCTGCCAGTGGCTGGTGGCAGCTGCCAGTCTGATTCTGGCAGCTGCCAGTGGCTGGTGGCAGCTGCCAGTCTGATTCTGGCAGCTGCCAGTGGCTGGTGGCAGCTGCCAGTCTGATTCTGGCAGCTGCCAGTGGCTGGTGGCAGCTGCCAGTCTGATTCTGGCAGCTGCCAGTGGCTGGTGGCAGCTGCCAGTCTGATTCTGGCAGCTGCCAGTGGCTGGTGGCAGCTGCCAGTCTGATTCTGGCAGCTGCCAGTGGCTGGTGGCAGCTGCCAGTCTGATTCTGGCAGCTGCCAGTGGCTGGTGGCAGCTGCCAGTCTGATTCTGGCAGCTGCCAGTGGCTGGTGGCAGCTGCCAGTCTGATTCTGGCAGCTGCCAGTGGCTGGTGGCAGCTGCCAGTCTGATTCTGGCAGCTGCCAGTGGCTGGTGGCAGCTGCCAGTCTGATTCTGGCAGCTGCCAGTGGCTGGTGGCAGCTGCCAGTCTGATTCTGGCAGCTGCCAGTGGCTGGTGGCAGCTGCCAGTCTGATTCTGGCAGCTGCCAGTGGCTGGTGGCAGCTGCCAGTCTGATTCTGGCAGCTGCCAGTGGCTGGTGGCAGCTGCCAGTCTGATTCTGGCAGCTGCCAGTGGCTGGTGGCAGCTGCCAGTCTGATTCTGGCAGCTGCCAGTGGCTGGTGGCAGCTGCCAGTCTGATTCTGGCAGCTGCCAGTGGCTGGTGGCAGCTGCCAGTCTGATTCTGGCAGCTGCCAGTGGCTGGTGGCAGCTGCCAGTCTGATTCTGGCAGCTGCCAGTGGCTGGTGGCAGCTGCCAGTCTGATTCTGGCAGCTGCCAGTGGCTGGTGGCAGCTGCCAGTCTGATTCTGGCAGCTGCCAGTGGCTGGTGGCAGCTGCCAGTCTGATTCTGGCAGCTGCCAGTGGCTGGTGGCAGCTGCCAGTCTGATTCTGGCAGCTGCCAGTGGCTGGTGGCAGCTGCCAGTCTGATTCTGGCAGCTGCCAGTGGCTGGTGGCAGCTGCCAGTCTGATTCTGGCAGCTGCCAGTGGCTGGTGGCAGCTGCCAGTCTGATTCTGGCAGCTGCCAGTGGCTGGTGGCAGCTGCCAGTCTGATTCTGGCAGCTGCCAGTGGCTGGTGGCAGCTGCCAGTCTGATTCTGGCAGCTGCCAGTGGCTGGTGGCAGCTGCCAGTCTGATTCTGGCAGCTGCCAGTGGCTGGTGGCAGCTGCCAGTCTGATTCTGGCAGCTGCCAGTGGCTGGTGGCAGCTGCCAGTCTGATTCTGGCAGCTGCCAGTGGCTGGTGGCAGCTGCCAGTGACCTGTCAGTGGTTGGTGGCAGCTGCCAGTGGCAGGTCACGTGACCTGTCAGTGGCGGCTCCTGCCAGCCAGTTGAAGATTGAACCCCCACTCACCTTTTTTCTGTGTGTGTATGATATGAGGATAGTTTTACTTAAAATATAATTAAATAAAATTAACTTGACCTTCAAGGGGGGCGGGGGGTGCCCCCCTAAAATAATGGCAGGGGAAACACTGAAGTATAATAATATTCTTACAGGCTATCCACTGACACCTGAGTGACTGATGGCAGGTCTCTCAAAGTGTGTAAAGTGTCCTGGGTCAGATGAGGAACAGTTGCGCAGCGAGTGTACAGGAGACAGCCGGGCACCTCCAGTGAATGCTGCCCTGATTTCCCCAGTCCAGTCAAAAGTCCCAGGCGACATCCCTGTACCACTCGAGACAGTTCCAGTTTCATCCCACTTGTGGAGCTGTAGCCTCCTAATGTGAATGTTTCTCAGATCTAGAGGAAATGACAGCTCGTCACCTGCAAAAACAACATTCAATCTCTTCATTCTCTCATTTTCCAGAGGGAAAGTGTTTGAGATGCACACATGCACTTATGAATGAAAGAGAAGACAGAGAGAGTTTACCAACCTGAATTTACCTACTTTATAACGGAAAGCAGAGTTTACTACACAATGAGCACAGTACGCCGCGAAAACTTGCAGTGAAAAAAAAAAAAGCTGAATTTACCTACTTTATAACGGAAAGCAGAGTTTACTACACAACGAGCACAGTACGCCGCGAAAACTTGCAGTGAAAAAAAAAAAAAGCCATATTCGATCAGAAATCTTCTCAATGTTAGCTGCCTCAGAAAGCAGGACGTGTGGTAACTTCAGGTCGCAGAAATAGTTCGTAGCGCTTTGACTCGGGTCTCACATTTACGACGTCATAAGGTTTCTACAGCGCACTGAGCGCAGAGCTGGGTATTGGATTTTTATGTAGGCTACATATGACTGCATTATTTGTTGTTTAATGCAATTTAATTATTTAAGTAAGGTTTTCTTTTGTAGATGGTTTACTGTATTCTGTGCTTACCGAAAAAGCACTTGTACACCAGGGTGCATTCAGATCAAGGTTAGTACAGTTAACTAAATATTAAAACTTATTGAATTTTAGCTATAGTTCATAATGCAATAATAAATGAAGAGTTCAGATGCAAAAGCCTCTAAGTGCCGTCTGAAATTTTCATCTAAAATTACCATTTTTATCAGGCTCATATATTTATGTTCAGTTTTTTCACTTTAATAGCATAGAAAATAACCTATACATTGCCATTAAAGTAAGATTACTGAACCTAAATATAGGAGCCTGATAAAAATGAGAATTTTAGAAGAAAATTTCAGACGGCACTTAGAGGGTTTTGCATCTGAACTCTTCAAATAAAGATAATATATATATTCAATTCATAAACCCCTCCCTCATATTGAAATGGTAGAAGCAATGTGTCTTTAGATTTTCTCTAAGAATCGCTCTTTAATTTTGAAAGTTACATAATTATTTTATTTGACATAAAATCAGAGACCAGCTGCCGGGACCAGGTGGCTGAAAGCATTTATGTAGTGTTTCATTGAATATTTGTAAGTATTTCATATTTATATTGTGTTTGTGCATATATTAATATGATTGTATGTATAATCAAAAATAAAAAACATTTTAATCATCCTTTGGGGTGACTGCTCCAGGACATTTCTACCTTACTTCTGTCAGTGGGCTTTTTGTATGCAAAAAAAAACTGTTGTCTTCATTTTATATTATATGTGTCTCACTGGATTTGTTATTTGCTATGAATAATTAGCCTAAAATACAAGGCTACCAAAAAGTTAACTGTGAATCTCTAAATAGCCTATGAATTTATAAATATAGGCTACTATACTGTATAAGATATAAATTCTAATGTATAAGACTGTAGTATAATATAAATTATATAATATGATAAACTTACAATCTGCTTGTTTGATCAGCAGCTGACATATTCAGAAAGCCGTTTTTTTAATATCTTCAAAATATCAATGTTGGCAACCAAAAAATGTTGGTACCCATTGGCTTCCATTGTAAGGACAAAGAAAACAAATACCACTGTGACATTTCTAAAATATCTTCTTTTGTGTTTGACCATTCAAAGCTGTTTGATGTAGAGCTTACAGCTGCGCTCTCTTGACAGGATGTTTAACATTGCAATTTTTATTAATTGGTAACAAATTTCATTTCACCTTTTTGTTTGCCAATAAGCACTTATAAAACATGAATTCATTTTAACGTCTATATTTTAAAGTTAAACCAAAAGGTGAAATGAAATTTGTTACCAATTAATAAAAATTGCAATGATAATTTATTTGTCAGCTTATTGGATATTTGATACCTTTATAGTGTTTATTGTAGTAAAAAAACGGAAAAAAAACAACCAATAATTATTAACAATGTATGTGATTTTAAAATGAGTTGTTTTTATAGAGAAAGGCCTTAATGTTCTTTTTAAACTGAAGTTGAAACGAACAACAAGTGGTATTGCTACGCTTAAGTATCTCGACTAAATAAACACAATTATCAGGATCTGAAATAAATGCATTTAGCTTAATAGTTCGCCTTTAAGATCAACTATCACCACACAAGAGCTGGTAGGATCGTCGGTGCAATAACCACTGATCTATAATAGAGATATCCTCCTGACTACCAGGAAAAAAATTGTGAATTTAGTATTTTGTCAAGTCATTACATTGTTTAGAGCAGGGCTGTCCAAACTCGGTCCTGGAGGGCCGGTGTCCTGCAAGTTTAGCTCCAACCCTAATTAAACACACCTGAACTAGCTAATCAAGCTCTTACTAGGCATAGAAACTTCCAGTCAGGTGTGTTGAGGCAAGTTGGAGCTAAACTCTGCAGGACACCGGCCCTCCAGGACCGAGTTTGGACAGCCCTGGTTTAGAGTGTAGGAACAATTTTGAAAAACAAAATTTTTGAAAAATTCAATTTTATTCATATGTTATGCCATGTCCTCTGTAGAGGACATCGGGACTTTAAAAAGTCCTGTTTTTAAAAAAATAAAAAGACATGAATAGACATGAAAAGGCAAAACGAGTGGGATTTTTGTTTTAACCAGAAATCAATTTTACCAAAATATACCAAACTTTATATAAAGATGATTCTCAACTATGCTATGAAAGATATTTTTAAAAAACATTTTTTCTTTATGCAGAATGTGTGTAAAATGGCCATAAACGAGTTTTTCCATTATATACAATGTACCTATAAACTGTATCTAATTTGCATATTAATGTGTTTTTGGGGCAACATAGAATGAACAAATAAGTGCAATAATGGGAGTAATAATTAGCAAGTTTTCTTAATAATTTCTAATATTTAATTTTTTCTCTATTCATTTGTTGTGTCTCCCAAAATGTGTAATAAACATGCTTTAAGTCCTGGTGTCCTCTACAGTGGACATGTATGAAATTGATGTCCTGTTTCATAACAGAAGGTCATATTTTGATTTGAAACCCCATAACATTTTCCCGAGATGTTGATTTATGACAAACAATTTGAATGTCAGCCATTTTTAAAGACCAAAGAGAGGGAGTGGTCATGGTGAAACATCCAATCATTTGGTATCTCGGACATCCAGATTTAAAACGGTGACATGTAACGTCTCAGAGAAATCGCTCAAACATAATGTCCTCTACAGTGGACAAAACTCCATAGCTGGTAGTCAGGACGATATAAGTTACATATCTATGGTAACAACCGTCTCCATGGTTTCGAAGTTGATGCTTCAGCTCGCGTCAGTTCTTATTGGGATATGTAGTTCTTTTTAGGCGCCAACTTATGCTACGTCACTTTGTGTAAACTACAAATACCACAATTCCATTGCTGGGCGAAAAGTTTCTCACTAAATTTGGTATAACCTGTCCTATACTGTAAATTGCTGCTACATACACTTTGCGAACATGTAAAAATATATTATATAAGCTTGCAATCCAAATGCATGCTCATGTAGCCTACGAGCGACCATGGCATATCCCACGCACAGACCGGATATTTTTCGTTGGAAAACGACGAAGACTAAAACGCCAGGCAGTAATAATAAGGCAAGTAAAACCTGCTTTCTCTTTTCTCACTCAGTTCTTCAAAGATTTAGCTTCGGAATAGTGTTTTTCTTCGTTTCCCTTATTTTTTTTTTTTTTACAATATTCAGCCAGAGGTACGTTAACTAATCTAAATAAATGTCACATTCAGGTTATCTTTGGTCATGCACATTGGTTATTAGTAATGAATAGATTTGTGGCTCAGCAGAAGGATTTATCTCAAATGTGCAAAGAAAACCCCTTCGGGTGTATCTACAAAAGAGCCAGTTTAAGGTAACACTGGATATTTATCCAGGGATTAGATGTGTGAGGCCAGTGTGACTAAATATTCATATCAGTTTATGTCAAGTTCAGGCATTAACAAGGTTGGAAGACTCTTGGTTTAACCCAATGATCAGCTTATAACTTTAGAGAAGCTGGTAATACATTTTAAAGTCTCAGTCTACTTTGAATTGAACCAATGAGCAGAGCTGAATTCATATCTCATATTGCAGGTGCAGCTGAATGAGAATGACATAAAGCAGTGGGTGAAGGTAAGTACATTTCAATCATTTGAATTCATGTCATGCAGAAAATTAATGCATATGTATGAAATTGCTTGTGAATAAGAAGTGCGCTTAATTGTATTGAATGTGCACTTGTAGCGTACTTGCAAATAATATAATAATCACTTAAGTGTGCTTAAATATAGTACACTTGCTTGACTGTTTCTTAACACACATAAGTACACTTTTTAAAAGGGCATTCCATAATATTTTATTATTTATTATTTGCAGTTAACATTCCGAAAGTGTTCGAAATGTGTGTTTTTTTTTTTACAAGGGATGCATGGTCTGTGTTTATGTATATCATTTTATTTCTGTTTCATTCTTCTCAGAGGGTGGAGAAGGCTTCAGAGTTTGCTGTAGCTGAGGTGTTTTCCATCAAGAAACCATGTGGTGGTAAAAACAGTATGACGCTGCAGACTGTAGAGCAGCTACAGGATCATGATGATGCGTACAGTGAAGGTAATCTTTAACCAATTAATATTCAGCACTTAATGTATGTGCAGGTTTTTGTAATCAGTATTCCACAGTTTCACTTGTATTCCACAGCTCAGTCCATTCTAAGTGAATGGATGAACCAGAAGTTACGTCTGGAGCTTGAAATGGGCGATGACGAGGAGGAAGAGGAGATGGAAGAATCCAAACAACTTGTTAAAACCACACAATCCAGCTATAATAACTTTGATGGTACAAATGAAACAAAGGAATATTTGATTTTTTTTTTCTTTCTAATATTTAATATTTATATTTTATTTTAGCTTTATTTCAGTTACCAAAAACATTTTTAATAGTTAATAATAATGTATTACTTTTCGATTTGTTTTAGTTAACATTAACAAAACTGATCTAATCCGGAGTTTGTCTTTTTTTATTAGACATGTACTTTCACCTAGCACAGGAAGAGGAGAACTCTGTAGTGCACAATTTCCTCCAGGACCTGATGGAAACCGAGGTTTTGGACATGGGGATAGTGGAGGACCTTAAAGTAAACTCTAATCAGAATAAGAAGAGATGGAGGGACCCTAGTATTACCATGGAGGTGCGTCACAAGCAGGTAAAGGAGAACCGCACGCGCAGAGACGCTGAACGTGACAAACTGCAAAAAGAAAAGGAAGCGCTAAGGGAGGCGCGAGAGGAGGCATGGCAACTGGAAAAGGAGAAGCAGCGAAAGAAGCGGCAGGAGGCACGCAGACAAGAAGAACTGATTCAGCAGGAGATGATTCGCCTACGCAGAGAGATGGAGGAGAAGAGGAGTGTGGAGCAGCTTGCACGAAACATGTACAACAACCACAAAAGTATTTGGGCACTCTAGCCACAATTAAAAATTTATGAATGTCAAAATAAAAGCTAACAAATGATGCTAAACCTTTTTTTTTTTTTTTTCACAACTAACTTCACTTGGCATCTTTACCGCTCACAAGGTGATTTTTAGTTAATATATGAAGTCAGTTAGGGGAACTGACTTCATATATTAACTAAAAATCACCATGTGAGCGTTCATAGACAAGCCTGACCAAAGGACCATGGGGCTTTGGGACACAAACATCCCACTATATCCACTGCAGTTGTTCTATAATATATGCATGAGTATTTAACTTTGTTTTCCTCATTTGCTGTTTTAGGACAAGACCATTGGTGAAAAGTAGCCTAGTTAGAAGAATCTGGTCATACATTTATTGAGAATAAATTTCCACATTTCTCAGTGCTTGAGGCCCATATTTTTGCTAAATGTTTTTCCGTTTTTTTTTTTTTTATTCATAGACAAGCCTGACCAAAGGACCATGGGGCTTTGGGACACAAACATCCCACTATATCCACTGCAGTTGTTCTATAATATATGCATGAGTATTTAACTTTGTTTTCCTCATTTGCTGTTTTAGGACAAGACCATTGGTGAAAAGTAGCCTAGTTAGAATAATCTGGTCATACATTTATTGAGAATAAATTTCCACATTTCTCAGTGCTTGAGGCCCATATTTTTGCTAAATGTTTTTCCGTTTTTTTTTATTTTTATAAATGTCACTTGGTTTGATATTTTCTTATTTAATGCAGTCACATTAATACATATTTAATTGTGGTTTAAGTGTCCAGATAATTGTTAGGGCAATTATATAATTTTCTCATTTAAATGGCATTCAGATTTTTGAAGAGATGATTGCGTGACCATTATTAATTTTTTTTCATCTTGAACAGGGAGAGGGAAAGGCTTCAGAAACAAAGGGCCACTGAAAACTCTCTCATTCCAAAACATCATAATTCCACACAGAAGAAACAGAACAAAGACCTTCAACTTAAGCTGAAGAAACTGGAAGCCAAAGTTCACCTTCTCAATTTGCAGGTTAGAAGACATTACAGTTTGATTATATTGTATGCATATAAAAATTAAATTTAAAAAACATTATTAAATGCAGTAAAATGAATAGTACTGTGATATACACTCAGATATAATTTACTAATGTTACAATTTATATATATTTTAAATATATTTATATATAAAAATACAATGTTAATATTACAGTAAATAACACACTTATTCAGCAAGGATGCATTAAATGGATCAGAAGTGACAGTAAAGACATTTAAAATGTTACAAAACATGTAATGAAAATCTGTTTAATAAACAGTTTTTTTAACTCTCTGTCCATCAAAAAATCTTGAAAAATGTCACGTTTTCCACAAAAATACTAAGAACCACAACAGTTTTCACCATTGATAATAAAAAAAAAAAATGTTGCCTTACCAAAGCGGCATATTAGAATTGTTTCTGAAGGATCATGTGAAGTAGAAGTGGAAAGTGCAAAGTTCACCTTCTCAGTTTGCTGGTTAGAAGACATTATGGTTTAATTATATTGTATGCAATACATTCTTATGTTTTTTCTAAATGGTTGCAATGCATATATGTTTTAGTGCATGCACAGGCATTTTACGGCATGGTACTCAGTGATATTGGAAAGAAGGGTGCGCATGGGGAAGGCAGCGGCGCTGTGTGATTGGAGGAGGCAGCTGAAAGCGTGGCGGGCATGGCGGGCTCTCGTCTGGGCCAGAAGAGAGGAGAAAGAGGCTGAAAGGACTGAAGAGGAGCTAAGACTGGAGCACAGGCAAGAGAGCTCAATTTAGAAAAACCTGTCACTGTCAACATAGGGCTTAAACAGCCTGATAAACATTTGAAAGAAAAACAAAGCTCTAAACGATAAGACTAAAAGAGCATATTAATTGCTTAATTAAAGGTTAATTTAAGGCTTTAAGTCATCTTGGCAGTCAGACTGGTTTTAAGTCATATCTGTCTTTCCCACAGGCGCTGTCAGCAGGCAGTGGAGAGTCACCGCAGGAGGCTTTTGAGGCACTGCCTCAGTGATTGGCGTGTGTGGTGTCAAGTAGAACGGCATCGCAAGGAGCTTCTCCAACAACAAGAAACAACTCGGCAGAAAATGGCTGCTTTGATCAATGCGGCAGCTTCTAGGAAACTAGGGGCAGAAAAATCTCCACCAGTTACTAATACACCTGAAACACTCAGTCCTACACTGTCTGTTTTCACTTTATTTTTGATCAAATAAATGCAGCTTTGGTTAACATAAGATACATTTTTCAGAAACATTAAAAAAAAACAGACTTTTGATCGGTAGTGTGTTATATACAAAATGTAATATTATTATTTTTATTGCACAGTATTTATTTTTATTCATTACTTTGATGAGAATGAGATTTTTGTGCATTACAGTAGGCTGCTATTTAACTATTTAAATGTGCACAAGTTGCAAAAAAATATTAAAGTAGGTATCATTTTCTTTGTGAAACATATCTTTTTTTTTCTTTCAAATATGGGGTGAAATATGACCCTGACGTTTCTTGACATTTTTTGTGAAACAAATCTTTACAGTTTCTTCACATGAAGAGAACAGAATAAATATAAGAAATCACCTTAGGCACCAGAGTGGATCAGAATGTAATACTGGCTTGTTTCATGTACTCAGTGTAATCCCTCTAGATTTTGTCAAAGGGTCACTTCCCACAGCTGTTCTATCCGTGTGCTCGTGTGGGAGACACAATGTTTGTTATTAGTCACAATTTCACAAAGATATTCATTTTCCTCACAATCCCAGAACAAAGAGTGCCTCGGGGGGAAACTCCAGCAGCCACACCAACCAAACAGCAGCTCTTCCCCATCCTGCAGTACAAGGTCAGTCATACACATACACAATCCAGCAGTTGGAAAACTGTCACTATGGTGGTTCCAAGCATGGAAAATTAATTTCATGGTTATGCTCTAGTTTTAAATCCTCTCCGATACTGGATGCATTGAATACAGATGCACACAATCGCTATACACTCATAAACCACTTGTGCATTTCTATGCAAACCAAGAGCGATACCAAAACCTCACAATGGCTCTTCCATGTGTTAAAACCTTGAGCTTCATTGTTATTGAATACATAGTCATATTTGTTCAATAATCAGCAGTATCTGAGGGAGGTTTTGCACATGGTCAGCGGGTGGTTGTTAACAGCCCCCATGAGTCAACATCCTGCCGAGTTAAAGGCCCTGTAGATTCATCAATGACATCCACTATTTTTGATATTATCATTCAATCTGTGAGGCAGACTGTCCTGGCCTTGGCAATAACCAATTAGATTTTTCTCACAATGAAAAACTGACAAGCCAATGTCCTGCTCAGGGGTGCGTTTCCCAAAAGCATCGTTAGCTAACTATGGTAGTTAGTTCCATTGAAATCTATTGGTAACGATGGAACTTGCGACCATAGTTGCTTTTGGGAAACGCACCCCAGATCTGATCCAAATGTTTCCTCAGCAAATGCAAGGTCAAGTTTCGCAAACACAGCCAGTCGTACATGCTGATTGTGTAATCAAGTGTTTTTCCACCTCCTACTCTTAAATTACTGATACAATTAATAATAAATGAATAAGAAAAGTCAATTTTTATTAAAAATATTTTTTTTAAATATAATTTAGTAATTTTCTGTTTCAGTTGAGCTTCACATTGATGAGCCTTGAATTTTCAGAACAGACAAATTTTCCACGTATAAAAACACTACATATATGCTATTTTTACATTGATAATAAAGTGGTTAAATGTACCAGAAAAGCAAAAAAAATTTTTTGAATATATTTTTCTCATTTAATTTAGTAATTTTCTCATTCAGGTGAGCTTCACCATTGGTGAGTTTGTATTTTCAAAAAAAAAAATTTTTTCCTTAAAAACACTACTTTTATTAAAACGTAACTTTATTAAGAAGTCTACTTTTATTAAAAAGTCAACTTTTATTAAATATATTTTTTTATATATTTTTTTCTCATGCTGTTGAACTTCACATTGGTCAGCTTTTCAGAACTGATTCATTTTCCCCCACTAAAAAAAAACTGTATATAGTAATAATACAGTGTATATATATACACACACACACACATATCCAACCTGCCAGAACTGGAGAGGCTCTGCAAGGAGGAATGGCAGAGGATCCCCAAGTCCAGGTGTGAAAAACTTGTTGCATCTTTCCCAAAAAGACTCATGGCTGTATTAGATCAAAAGGGTGCTTCTACTAAATACTGAGCAAAGGGTCTGAATACTTAGGACCATGTGATATTTCAGTTTTTCTTTTTTAATAAATCTGCAAAAATGTCAACAATTCTGTGTTTTTCTGTCAATATGGGGTGCTGTGTGTACATTAATGAGGGGAAAAAATTAACTTAAATGATTTTAGCAAATGGCTGCAATATAACAGAGTGAAAAATTTAAGGGGGTCTGAATACTTTCCGTACCCACTGTATATACATACATACATGTGTGTGTGTGTGTGTGTATATATATATATATATATATATGTGTGTATTATATATGTATATGAAATAATCAAAAAACTGAGAGAAAAAACGAGAATGTGCTACATAATTGGGTATTTTCCCCATATTTGAAATATCTTGATTCTAAAACATTTTTGTCACTTTTGGTGCCATTTTTGCCTCCAGCTATAGTGAATATCTGATTCTGGTTGCAATACATGACTTAACTGGTGAAACACTACAAATGACAATGAGATTTTCAGTTAAATCAGTCGGTGTGATACGGGACGCCGCCTTGAATACAAATGCAAGCAACACAAACAAACTTGTACCAAAGAACCATAAGATCAGAAGAACATGCTGCAGAACTTCACAGTGACCCTTTAATCTGGCCCTTTACTGATGTCTTGGTCCCCCGCCAACTCTGTCACTTTCCTTTTTTATGTTTCATTCAGCCATGGAGGAACGAGCACAGCAGCGCGCTGAGCGGCAACACAAACAAACTTGTACCAAAGAACCATAAGATCAGAAGAACATGCTGCAGAACTTCACAGTGACCCTTTAATCTGGCCCTTTACTGATGTCTTGGTCCCCCGCCAACTCTCTGTCACTTTCCTTTTTTATGTTTCATTCAGCCATGGAGGAACGAGCACAGCAGCGCGCTGAGCACAGGAGAGAGATAGAGGAGCGGAGGAGACAAAAGCAGGAGGAGAAACTGGTAAGACTTGCCTCTCTTTAAGAATAGAAATGTGTGAATGTGATGAAACAAACCTCTCCGTGTTTTGTTCTGTAGGCTCAAATGAAGGCAGCTGAGGAGGAAAAACTCAGAGCTGAGGAAGAGGAGAAACTAAAGGAGATAGAGAGGAAGAAGGAAGAGAAGAGGCAGCAAAGAAAGGTGTGTGGTCAAACACTTTTACATAATTGGATTGTTAATGTTAATTGTTTATGCTACGGATGTGAGTGATAGCGCAAATTATTGAGGAGAGGGGTGTTTACTTTTTCAAGCAGCTGTTATCATGATTTTCAGCTTTTTTGAATGATGAAACAGGTGGAAATAATCCCAAGCCTATCAAGGGAGAAAATGGTAAATTAACTGGTTTTATTCAAGTTTAAAACATCACTGATTCAATCTAAATACATTCATTTATACCAACAATTCACATTTTTATGAGTTAAATCTGGCAGAAATTATGGAAGCCCATTTTCACTACAGAATAGAAAAATAAAAAAGGCAATTGCGACTTTTTATCTCAAAATTCTCACTTAATTCTTGCGATTCTGAGTTTATATTTCACAATTCAGGCTTTTGTGAGATATGAATTTGCAATTCTGAAGAAGAAAAATCTGATATGTGAGAAAAAGTCGCAATTACCTTTTTTTTCATTCCATGACAGAAACAAAGAACAGAATTGCGAGATATAAAATCAGACTTGTGAGAAAAGTCAGACTTGCTAGTTTATATCTTGCAGTTCTATGTTTATCTCAATTTGGACTTTGTTTCTGACAGTTCTGAGAAAAAAAAGTCAAAATTGCGAGAAACAGACTCTGAATTGTGAGATCATTTTTATTCTATGTCGGAAACAGGCTTCCATAAGAAATAGCTCTTTAAGTTAACAATTGTAAGTTACGACTATTTACATTACAGGATACCAGTATGTAACCACCCAGAATGCCCTAGGAACTGATTAGCAGTATGCTAAAAACCACTCAGAATAACTAGGCAACAATGTAGCACTGTTTTGCATTAGCAAGTGCATCTAGAAAATGCAAAAAAGTTAATGTATTCATCATGTTTATAATGTGAACTTAGAGGGAACTTGAGAAACAGAAGAGAGCAGAACGGGAACAGGAACTGTCAAAGCGGGCGGCCCAGCACTACCTCAGAACCCTGTTACTGCGCCGAGGCCTGGCACCATGGAAAAGCCTGCTGGAGCAAAGCCATGTCAACACACAGGTCAGCGGTGCTACTGCAAACACACACACATACACACATGGTCTACAGAGACAATGCAGGCCGTTCGCCTGCTTTCCAGACAAACACTCACACACTCAATTATTCATCCAAAGAGTTATGGGCAGCTCACACACAGACAGGAAGACCAGCTGTTGCCTTGCATTAACTCTTGGTCCATTCCCCAAATTTTAATGATGTTTACAGTATACTGTTGCGTTTCCACCTGGCTAACCACCTGTTTTCGAAATAAATTAACAGAGAGCGGATATCTGAGATTCAGGAGGGAGATGGAGTGACTGAGAGGGAGAGATTGACAAGGACAGAGACACAAAAAGAGAAGCACAATGGCTTTGAATTCAGAATATGAATTGTTGTTTAGCTATTGATCCACATCCATGAAAGCAGATACCGCAAGGTTCAATTAGTTCCAAAACTAGCATGTGCGTCTATAATATCTCTACAGTACCAACAGGAAGTCACCGGGGAAAGTTTGCAATCCATAAAAGCCATGGGAATGTATGAGTTGATGGCGGTCTTAATTAAAGCAGACCGTTATTTATGTTTGGGTGCTTTTGCCTTTTCGGTCTCCACCAGAGCGCGGTGGATCATTACACAGTGGCTCTGCAGAGACGCTGCTTCTGCTCCTGGCTTCAGTCTGTGGATGAGGCCCATGCAGAGAGAGAGGCCAGCGCCAACCAGCTGTATCACCGGATCTTACTTCAGAGGGCTGTGTGTAGCTGGAAAAGGGTAAAACGCCACACACACATAGTCTGATAGGAAACTGTGAATGATTAAAAAAGCTTCGGATTTTGAGTTCTTCTGGTTGACTTTTAAATAAATTTTTAAATAAATAATTTCATTCATTTGTAATAAATTCAATAAATATTTATTATTTATTCATCATTTTAATATAATAATTTTAATATTAAGATGTATTTATTTTAAATTAGTCTTATAAATGTAATAATTATACAGACATTTATTTGTAGACATTTTTAGACAAAATTATTTAAAGACATTTTATTTATAGATATTTCGACATTTATTAATTTATAAACAAATAAATAATTGTATTGTTTATAAATTTTTTTATAAATAAATTTAATTAAAAAAAAATTATTTATATAGCCAAAAAGTGTCTTATTGACTTATTATAAATTAATTAATTAATTTATAACAAATTAAATGATGTATTGTTTAGTCATTATTTTAATATTTGTTACTTTAATCTTAATATTTATTTAAAGGTCCTATCAATTTAGTATTAGTACAAATAAGAGGCATATATCTATTCATAGACATGTATCATATTGTATTGTTAATTTGTTTATAATAAATGTAATTAAAAATGAGACCTTTTAAGTTCTATAATAAAATTTGGTTTATCGGCCATTAATAAGTTTATTAGTAAATTAACTTTACTAATAAATAATGAAATAAAATTATAATCAATTAAATTATTTATTATTCATTCAGTATCTTAATGTTTATAATTATTTTAATTATAAATACTAAATAAATATTAATTAATATTTATTTGTTTAAAAACCATCTTATCAATTTAATATAAATATACATATTTACTTATAGACAATCTATGGACAATAATTGTATTATAATAAATAATTTCAAATAAGTTATTACATTCATATAACTAAAAATGTATCATTTATTATCTTTACATTTTCTAAAGAACTTATCAGTTGTGCTTTCCCACCAGGGCCTTGCTCTGTGGTTTCTTACAGGTCTAAACAAAAAGAGCTTTCCGACAATTTATTACTCAATTAATTAATTTATATTTTGGGTTAATGATATTAATAAACTCATATCCTTAATTATGAGCAATTGTCTATGTTTGATTTCAATACTTACCAGCTAAAAGATCTGCGCTTTATACTGGAAGCACGAGCCGAGCGGTTTCACAGGACACGGACCCAGAGGAAGGTGTTCATGGCCCTGCTGGATCACGCTACAGAGGAGCAAATCACAGCCTGGGACAATGAGCAACGGGCAGAGCAGCACAACAGCAGGTCAAGACGTCCTTTAGTGTGACAGTTTTACTGCACCATAAGGCCAAAACATCCTTTCCTCTTTCCCAAAAAGACTCATGGCTGTATTAGATCAAAAGGGTGCTTCTACTAAATACTGAGCAAAGGGTCTGAATACTTAGGACCATGTGATATTTCAGTTTTTCTTTTTTAATAAATCTGCAAAAATGTCAACAATTCTGTGTTTTTCTGTCAATATGGGGTGCTGTGTGTACATTGAGGAAAAAAATTAACTTAAATGATTTTAGCAAATGGCTGCAATATAACAAAGAGTGAAAAATTTAAGGGGGTCTGAATACTTACCGTACCCACTGTACTAAAGATTATTAAGGTTATTAAGAAATTTCAGTATTTAGAAAAATGAAAATATGCTTGCTGACTTTGGTTCTCTGGGCTTTGTAGGAGAGCTGTCAAGAAGTGTTTTGCTGGCTGGAGGCGACTTCCTGTTGTCTTGCGAGAAGAGAAGGAAAGAGAGGCACGCAGAGAGCAGCTCAGACGTAAAGTGGCGGAGATTTTGCCCGACTTCCGCTCCTCCCCTATGGACTCCCTGTGGCGCTCCGTAAATCCTCTTTAACGGCACACACACACACACACATAGGCTTTACATGACATCAAATGACATTGAAAACATCTGCAGCTTGATGAGCCTCTGTGTTTAATCATTTTACGCTCGTTTATTTTTCCATGCTAGTTTAATTGAACTACTTGTAGAATGAAATGCATTACATTATAAAGCCGTCTCACATGAGACAAATGAACTTCCCGATTCTGAAGTGCTTCTTAGCCGTTTCTTTAGAAGGCATTTAATGAAAGGAAAACAATTTTGATTCAAAAACGCTGCGATAATTCATGCACGTCAAAATGTAGCCGGATGGTACGCACCACAGATTTGTCCCCAGCTGAAGCAAATGAAAAGAAAATACACACATGGTCCTCGAATAACAAATATGAAGCTCAACATAAAACATTCATAATGAGATGACAGTTTTAAAGCTGTGTGCTGTCTGGATATAGATGCAGTGTTGCATCACTTCCGATGTCCCAAAAAGGCACTAAATAAGGCTCGATACTGAATATGCGTTCACATATAAGACACTTTGGAGTTGAGAGAACAAATATTAGACATTAAATCCAAAATTGGTCTAGCTAGCAGTGAATGTAAACCAGAAATGCATGATTTATATATGAAGAGTTCAGATGCAAAAGCCTCTAAGTGCCATCATTTTTCTCAGGCTCTCATGTGTAGGTTTAGTCATTTCACTTTAATGGCAATGAATAGGTTTTTTTCATTGCCATTAAAGTGAAATAACTGGACATAAATATAGGAGTCTGAGAAAAATGCTCATTTTGGAAGAAAATTTCATATGGCACAACTGAACTCTTCATATATATATATATATATATATATATATTATGTTTTTTTTATTGTAAATGCAAGTTACTATTATTATTATTATTATTTAGAAGCATTAAATAAAATGAATAGTCAATGGAGGGAAAAAATTAATTCTTATTATTAATCAAAGTATTTAGTATTTAGTGAGACCTTTATAATATAATATAATATAATTAGTTAATATAATTTGTGTAAACACTAACCTCACCTGAATAATGGTGTACTTGATGTTGAAATACACTGGTAGAAATGTAACATACTACAATACTGCCATCTAGTGATCCACACAATTCAACTGACTCTTGATGAGACCTTGAACACAATTTTTAGAGCCATAAAACTGACTCTGGAATGGATGTTGAAGACATTAAGTAGCACAACATTATACTTCACTGTATTAAATATGAGCGATACTTCACTTTAAAGACCAGTTCAATCGTTTTTGCATCAGCAGAGACTGACAGTTGAATTTCTACACCAGATCTGATGGTTTATGGGTCGATGGCTCTGAAGCCTTGCTCATGATCATGAATTCAATCCAGTTAGTACGGAAGCCTCGTGAGTAAACACCGGTGTCGATGATCAGACCCCAGAGAAGGCTGCGAGCGGTTTTCTCTCTCCGAGCCAGACGCACCTCTCGTTCGGTCACGTTGAAGCTAACGTTGATAAGCTGTACCAGCAGCAGGTGCAGCAAACCTCCCGTCACGATACTGCCGTACCAGGCACAGGTGAAACACAGAGCAGAGCTGATGAAGAGAGAGAAAAATGGGTCATTAAATATTAACATGTTATATTATTAATACTCTAAACAATAAAAATGCTGTTATGAACCGTTATACTAAAGCTGTGTGAACCTGAGAAACCAAACTTTTTTTCAAAATTTTTTTCCATGTTTAAATCTAAACCAAGTTCAAACCAATGTTGGTGTTGTTAAATATAACTAAAACAATTTTTTTTTGTTAATTGAGATAAAGCTGAAATAAAAATAAACATGAAAAACTTAAAAACACACACATATATACAGTGGGTACGGAAAGTATTCAGACCCCCTTAAATATTTCACTCTTTGTTATATTGCAGCCATTTGCTAAAATCATTTAAGTTAATTTTTTTTCCTCATTAATGTACACACAGCACCCCATATTGACAGAAAAACACAGAATTGTTGACATTTTTGCAGATTTATTAAAAAAGAAAAAATATACAAATAAAATAAACAGTGCTTTTCAGTTTTTTTAGGTAGGTCTAACAGTTTTTAGGTACAGAAATGGAATAAATCAAATGTAAAATAACATTGCATATTTGACTGTATAAATTTAAAGATGAATCCTTATTAAAGTTACAAAAGTTATTCAATTAAGAGCAGTGAGTGATTTCTTTGTTGTTGCTGTTTGATTAACATTAAGAAAGTGCTGTCACTTTAAGAGAACACACTGATCCAGTGCACTGTCAGCCGACTATGTCTGCAAGGATACTCACCAAGACGGGCATTTTGACAATTAACAAGCTCTTGGTGCATAAAGAAGATCTGTAAAGTTGCAAAGACTAAAGTCTCAAATCCAAAGAGTGTGCTTCGTTGTGAAAGCGAAACTACTTTGTTTGGCCTTCCAAAAGAGGACACGACTAGAAATCAGTGGTTAAGTTGTATTTATAACACTGTTCCAGAACACTTCAACCCAAATATTCAGATAATTTTATTGGAGGACGAGGACTGTTTCCTGAACCAGTAGCCTACAATGCGTATGTGGTACAAAGGCTGTTTCTATAAAGTGGGGAAGTTCCAACTTTGCAAGGATTTGTCTTGTTGCTCCGGCCGGACACGGCATCACAGTATGGTAAGGGGCGTAACATTTCCGTCACACGCTTGAAGTATTTGGCCAATCACAACGCACTGGATAGCTGGCCAATCAGAGCACACCTCGCTTTTCAGACCGATGAGCTTTGTAAAAATCGATGCGTTTCAGAAAGGCGGGGCATAGAGGAGAAACAATAATGTACAGTATGTGGAAAATAATGTGTTTTTTAACCTTAAACCGCATAAACACATTTCATTACACTAAATACACAAAATTATGTTCTTTTTAGCAACATCATATGATCCCTTTAAACACAGATAGCAACGTGTGCTGTTCAGGTCTCACCTGCGTTATCAACACGTGATGACGGCATAAATGACAGTTATTCCAGCATAAAGCACTCGCATTGATTAAAGAGTGACTGGTTTGTCCACGTATTGTTTTTTTTTCTCTCTCATCACTCTTGTTGTAATGTATTGGGAAGCCAGAATTTGTATCCATCAACAGAAACATAACAAACCATATTACAGATGTGTTGTCAGATTTAAGCTGAACCGTGTGTGGAGAACTGTACGGAGCGATTTTTTTTTACCGATAACTGTTGCACCCCTAATTTATATATACATAATAAATATACACAGTACACATACATATATTATGTAAACAAAAACTTTTATTTTGGATGCGATTAATCGTTTGACAGCACTAATATATATATATATATATATATATATATATATATATATATATATATATATATATATATATATATATATATATATATATATATATATATATATATATATATATATATATATATATATATATATATATATATATATATATATATATTTTTTTTTTTTTTCACCCAAAAATGTGTTTAGTACAAAGACAGCTTTTCACTTCACAAGATGTTGACTGATAGACTGTAGTCGTGTGAATTACTTGTGGATTTTTGCAATGTTTTTATCAGCTGTATAAACTCTCATTCTGACGGCACCCATTCACTGCAGAGGATTCATTGGTGAGCAAGTGATGTAATGCTAAATTTTTCCAAATCTGTTCTGATAAACACACTTAATCAGAGCAGATTTAACTTAAATTAGTAAATTTTCAGCAAATGTTCATTCAATCCTTTAACCAAAGCCATAAGCTTTGGACAGGATTGCGTGTTTGTGTGAAGAATGGCAAATGTTGTTTGGGAAAGACAAATTTTCGTTCAGTTTGTTCCCTTAACCCTCAACGATTCTGCTGAGTACTGATATGGTGCAAATGTAGTACATTTGAAGCAGCAAAGTGACTTTTTCCCATGAATAACTAATGAACTGGAAGGAACAGAGGTGGGGAAAAAAGGGTCAGAACCTACTGAATTAAATGCAAGAGAAAGCATTTATGTGAGTTTGTGTAGTTGGATCCACACCTGAACTGGTTGTAGACGGCAGGACAATAGAACAGTGCAGTCATTACATTCTGGTCGGGACACACGCTTCGAAGAACCAAACTGATCCCGTACAGCGACGTCAGCAGAAACAAAACAAGTGTCAGAAGGAAGTCGCGGTGATTGGCCTGCCCCACACAGCTGTTGATCCTAACACAAACCAAAATGACAAACAAGACACCAAACTGAGACCTGGAGATCATTTTCACATATCAGTTACACAGAGTGAGGAGAATGCCGAGGGTGAGATCACCTCGCTGTCTCCATTACACATATGTTTACATGAAGAATAAGACATTTTACAGCTGTGCTGAACACCACAAAGTCTGATTAATGCATATTAATCCATAATATATAATAAATGGACAACTAGAATGTTCTGAGATTACTTGGATTATTTCAGACACAACAATGAGCATACATTCAACACATAGCACATGAGCTAACTTAACCCAACCGATACAGGAATTCTGGTCATTGTGCACTCTTCGATTCCATGAATTTTGATGATTGAAAATTTAGTTTCAAGGAAAGTAAAATTAGCATGCAGATAAGACTTCACTATGCATGCAGTATACAGTATATACATATTAGACACTAGAGATGGGTCAATAACTAAAGCATTTCTCAAAATGCTGGTAATGCTAATATGTGCATTTACATAAAAAATTAAAGTGTATTTGATGGACATGACAAATATTGCATGAAAATGAACACTATTTTAGCAATATTAACATTTTCTGCCTTTTTTTTATTTCAAATATTCTCCCAAAATCATTACATGATCTCATTACATTTTCATTATTTACGTTATTCTTGATGAATCAATGGATTTTCAGTACTGTAGCTATATATAAAATAAATTTTACAAAAATATAAAAATAATATATATTTAAACAGATGAGCTGAAGGCCACTGTCAAAGAAACCTGGGCTTCCATACCACCTCAGCAGTGCCACAAACTGATCACCTCCATGCCACGCCGAATTGAGGCAGTAATTAAAGCAAAAGGAGCCCCTACCAAGTATTGAGTACATGTACAGTAAATGAACATACTTTCCAGAAGGCCAACAATTCACTAAAAATGTTTTTAGTGAATTTGTTATTCTTATGAAGTATTCTAATTTGTTGAGATAGTGAATTGGTGGGTTTTTGTTAAATGGGAGCCAAAATCATCACAATTAAAAGAACCAAAGACTTAAACTACTTCAGTCTGTGTGCATTGAATTTATTTAATACACGAGTTTCACAATTTGAGTTGAATTACTGAAATAAATGAACTTTTCCATAAAATTCTAATTTATTGAGATGCACCTGTATGTATATATGTATTTACAAGTAAAATAATCATTAAAGTATCAGCATCATTAATTTTAATTTCATGACAATTCATTCTCTCAAATTCTCATTACATTTACATTTATATATTGTACAGTTAAATCTGTCAATTAAATTTGTTATACTTGATGATTCTTGCAAGATTCTCACTAATGTAGGAATGTGCTTATAAAATATCTATCTTCACAAAAACATGAAAAATAAAATATATTATTAAAGTATTTTTTATATAATAAGATATATTAACGTATTATTATTTGTAGTCATGTCTTTGTATTTGCCTTTATGCTGATTGTAATATAGCTACGCAAAGGGTCTGAATACTTAGGACCATGTGATATTTCAGTTTTTCTTTTTTAATAAATCTGCAAAAATGTCAACAATTCTGTGTTTTTCTGTCAATATGGGGTGCTGTGTGTACATTAATGAGGAAAAAAATTAACTTAAATGATTTTAGCAAATGGCTGCAATATAACAAAGAGTGAAAAATTTAAGGGGGTCTGAATACTTTCCGTACCCATTGTATATATATATATATATATATTACAATCAACATAAATAATATGTATAATATGTAATAATAAATACAAGTACAAATACATGCCTGAATACTTTAGATAATATATCTTATTTTTCATGTTTGTGCACAATTAGATATTTGTCACAGTAATGTGAAATCAAAGAGAACATTTGTTTAATTTTCATAAAAATATTTCACAATGCAAAAAATTTGGGCGTGAAATATGACCCAAACATGTTACTGACTGGTAAAATTCACCCACATAATGACTGAGACCCTCTTGAATAATAAGCAGTGCTTTTTAAATGAACCCACCAGACACAGTGGTGGTCCAGACGCAGGATGCAGATTCCACAGATCCTGCAGTGTCCCGCTCTCGGGGGCCGCACCACTTTGCATACAGCACACCAGTTCCTCCTCTGAACGCCCTGCTGTGCTGTCCCAGATTCACCAGTTTGTTCGTGATTGGCTATTACTACCTGGTGCTGTGCTCCATTTAGATAGGCGGCATCTACGTCAGGTGGAGGTTTGTTATAGGTCACTGTACTATGAGTTTCAGTTGGACGAGGTCTGACGTAGCCCGGCCCTCTCTTAGTGATTATGAGAGAAATGACCGTAAGAGCAACACCCGCCGTCACAGCGGCCAACTGAAGGCGAGTTACATCACCTCGAGGAACGATTTCGGTGATGAAGAGGTAGAACATGTAGAAGAGGGAGAAGAGTGCGAGGCTGAGGAAGAATAACGTGCGTCCTTTCTTTCGGTGAGTGAAATAGTAGTACAAAAGGACCATGATGGGCACTGCTGTTAGCACTAAAATACCCAGCAGGTAGTGCAAAGCTGCAATGTGCAAAAAAACAGGAAGCAGAATAAGAGGAGGGATCACTGATATATCAACTTGTCGGGCCCCAGATATCCAGGGCACCCGCAGACGATCATTGATCGTGGCTATAACCCGGGACAGAGAGTCTGGACTTCGAGGCTTCTTCTTCATCCATCTGGAAAATAATATTTTAAGTCATACTCATCATTTACCCATAAACAAGTAGAAATCTATGAATCCAAAGTGCTCACCTGTCACAAGCCTCATCCAAATCCTCACAGTCACAGCAACATGCTGCCATGTGACTGCGTCCGCCATGACGATCAATGTACTCACAACAGCACAGAGGATCATCCTGAGCTAGTGCGCGACGGCTTCTTTTCTTCATGATGGATATCAGCCGATAAAATTAAGGTGAGGGAAGATATTGAATTCCTGTGAGGAAACCAGATTGCATGTTTATTGGATTTATATGGGTAGACAAAAATATACACTGTATATTGTGTTGGTCATTATTCTGGCATATCCTAGAATATCCTGTATGTAAAGGGACAGTGTCCCAGGGGATGCACTATCTGGGACAATTTCTTCTATATGTGGTGTCTATGGTTTATAGGTTGCACATGCTTGATTCACATTATACTTAAAGGTGTGGGAATCAGTTTAAAAGTAGATTATTAATGGTTCCAGGCCTGTGTATTTGATACAGGCTTATTTATATATAACCAAAAAGCATAAAAAGCATTTTCATGATTTAAAATAAAATATTATCTGAAATGAAATATATATTTTTTTAAACATTTTATTTCCGTGTTTTTTCCGTACATTTTATAGGTTCATGTATTCACTAGGAATTGAACCCATGACCTTGGGTAATGCATGTAATGTATGTATAAATAAATGAATAAATAAGTGCCACATAATAAATAGATAGATAGATAGATAGTCTATTCCACAGGTTACGCTGTAAAGTTCCTCAGATTTAAGTTAAAGCAATGAGGATCTGATTGACGACACTAGAACACGCCATATAACAAAAGTAATCACGATAATATGCAAATAAACTGATAGTGAAATGTCAAACATTCATACTTACAGTACAAAACATTCATATCGCAGAAGCAGTTCCTACTGTCAGTATGAGCGTCAGCTGTCAGTCTCATTGTCGTTAGTGGAACATAAGAGTCTTTTTACCCTGCTGCTCCATTATAGCTTACTTAGCCATTTACTCCACAGAAATTACGACGAGTTGCCCAAGAAAAACTACACAAAGCATCCTATAACTACGAAGTTTACTACAAAGAGCACCAGGAAGTCGCGTAACAAACAGCTGCAGCGCACAGCACGCGCGTTTGACCGCCTGTGTATGTGACTGGCGAATAGAAACGATCCTTATCCGTCTTCCTGACGTCAGTGCAAACTAACCCTTTCATTTCCTCCAATTAAAAACTTTACTTGATGCTCAAGATTTGTTACAGAGAACACCGTTTCCATGTGCCTCCAGAGTCTGATTATTTATAACTTTTTCGCCTTTAAAAGGGTCCTATTATGCTCTTTTACAGAGTCTTGATTTTGTTTTGGGGGTGTACTAGAACAGGCTCTCATACTAGATTGTATTTTTCACATATTTGACATTATTACAACACCTCTCTCCCCAGCCTGGCATGAACGGCTCGAATAGTTCCTGTTTCAAATGAAGGCCCGCCTTCTGAAATAATAGGGCTGGGAATCGATTCCAAAAAGAACCGATTCCCTGATTCCGAGGCGTTGGGAGAGTCGATTCCAAAGGTTGGAATCCTTTTCAGTTCAACAAAGCTTATCTATGGGTGTCTCTCAAACGGAAGGCTGCACACATTTAAATTCACGAAAATAAACTGAAAGAACGAGTCGGTACTGAGATCATCTGAATTTTAGGATGCACCCTTCCGTTTGAGAAGCACCATTCTCCTCCCTCATGCTCGCTAAAAGCAGTAATTACGAGAGTTGTTAGATAAAATATTTTCTTTTTAATATTTTTTATTACCATTCGCCTCCCTCATGCTCGCTAAAAGTGATTAGAAGTCATTAGAACCAGTTCAAAAAAACGATTCCGAGGTTATTTCACGGTGGACCTGGCTTGTTTCTTATTTGTAAGTCGCTTTGGACAAAGTAAAGTAAAGCTTCTTCTTCTTCTTCTTCTTCTTCTAATAACACCTCATGCTCGCTAAAAGCAGTAATTACGAGAGTTGTTAGATAAAATATTTTCTTTTTAATATTTTTGATTACCATTCGCCTCCCTCATGCTCGCTAAAAGTGATTAGAAGTCATTAGAACCAGTTCAAAAAAACGATTCCGATGTTATTTCACGGTGGACCTGGCTTGTTTCTTTTTTGTAAGTCGCTTTGGACAAAAGCGTCTGCTAAATGACTAAAAGTAAAGTAAAGCTTGTCCACAATAGGCCCTTTTCACAGTGACGTCAGCTAACTTCCGCTTTCCCGCAAAGCAGTGTATCTGTACTTCCGTTATACCTTTACATCGGAGACTTCTCGGGAAAATGTCGGAAAAACTTGAAATATGAAAGGCGTTATTTAAGAGTTAAGACTAATAATGTTAATGTACTTGCAGTCGGGTTTTTCTGCATCTGCTTTAGATGAGTGGCTTGCTTGCCGCAACTGCTTGCTTTCTGATTTGTATGACAACGATTATGTGTTCACACAAAATACATACTTGAAACCTTTTCACTTGTTATTTCGCTTTATGTCATCCCTTGGATAATTCGTGAGTACACTGTGTAAATTAAATTCCCCCTATAGTTGGGCAATAAAAAGACAAACAACGTGATTTTGTTTTTATTTACTATGGGGAAGTGACATGATGGACACAAGTCATATGTTTTATATTAAATCGTTTTACTACATGGCATGTTTCACGTCCATAAAGGCAAGTGGTCTGAAAAGAAACTCATTATCCAGTTCAAGAATATGGCTTAATATTGAAACAATACAAAAAGGACAGCCGCGTAGTTCTACAGAACTTTGGACTTCTACAATTACTTAAATTCCTCCATTCAATTTCGCTTTAACTACATGTATACCGTGTTTTAACTTTTTGAATTATTATTTATTAATATGATCGCTCATATTTTATTTTCATTATAGGCTATATGCATCTTTAAAAAAAAAAACAGCTGACCTGCGTTTTATATTTATTTACACAAATGCTGGCATCTGTTTTTAACTGTAAAAACTTTTTATATAAACTTAATTTAATATTTATTTCTGAATTACATTAATAAAAACGGGAAATTATAGACCCCATTTTATTGATATTTAAATAGTACAAGCTTATGTTGAACTATTCTTGTACATACAGGCGCTGTATTAAGCAGGACATAAATTACTGAATGAAAAGGCTTTCTGTAACCACATGTAAATGTCTAAAACGTTTGTTTATTTGAGAAATATATCTAACTGCAATAAAGACAGCACACAGTGCGCGAGAGTCGCGGGAATCAGTGACTGCAGTGCTCCGTTTTCAACTCCTGCCTCGACTTCAAGCGGCAAACCTCGCTGATCGGTATTCGGTAAGTTCGTTTGAGATGCCAGACGCCTCTATCTCCATGCAGTGTGTGTTTCATTCATACTCGAAGCCGGAGGGCGCTCTCGCGCAGAAAGTCGTATGAGGAAATTCCTAATATGGACAAAAGCGTCCAGCTATCGCTGAATGAAAACAGTTGTTTTCAGAAAGTTTGGAAACATGAAGACATTAAACATACGATTGCGACAATAAGGTTTATTTGTGTTTGTCAAGTTATCTCCAGGTAATAAATAAAGTATGTGAACAATGCAGTGCTAACTGACATATTTATTACAGTATAGAAACTATTCTGCCTTATTAGCTATGTGATAAAAAAATGTTTGTAGTATATGAACAAATCATTATTATTGGTTATTGTCCAGCAGTTATCTGATTTCTAAGCCAATTAAAAGCTAGAAATGAGAGAAAAATTAAAGTTGACTGTACACTACCAGTCAAAAGTTTTTGAACAGTAAGATTTTTTATGTTTTTTAAAGAAGTCTCTTCTGCTCACCAAGCATACATTTATTTGATCCACAGTACAGCAAAACAGTAACGTTTTGAAATATTTTTATTATTTCAAATAACTGTTTTCTATTTTTAATTTATAGTGATTTATAGTGATTTCAAAGCTACATTTTTTTGCATCATTACTCCAGTCACACGATCCTTTAGAAATCATTCTGATATTCTGATTTGCTGCTCAAAAAACATTAATAATAATAATAAAAATAATTTAAAAAGGTTTCTTGAGCAGCAAATCAGCATATTAGAACGATTTCTGAAGGATGTGACACTGAAGACTGGAGTAATGACGCTGAAAATTCAGCTTTGATCACAGGAATCATTTTAAAATATATTCAAATAGAAAGCAGTTATTTTAAATAAAAATAAAAATATTTCACAACATTACTGCTTTTGCTGTACTTTGGATCAAATAAATGCAGGCTTGGTGAGCAGAAGAGACTTCTTAAAAACATAAAAAATCTTACTGTTCAAAAACTGTTGACTATATGACTGTTGATATATATAACATTTCTGTCCCCCTCACTTCTGAAATGATGGCTACGCCCCTGCCCTGCTGAGCTGTGGGCTATGACTAATTTCACGGGCAAAGCAGACAAAATTACAATTTATGTATCGTCATTTTATTTTTTATTTTTCTACGACCTTTATCCTGCAGTCATGGTGAAATTATTCCTTAAATCTAAAAAAAACAAAAAAAAAAACAAGAATCGAAAAAGATTCGAAAACAACAGTGAGGAATTGATTCTTGGAATGATTCCCATCGATTCCAGAACCAGGAATCGGAATCGAACAGCCCTATGAAATATGAAATGTGCTGTGATTGGATAGCTGGGCCAGTGTGTGTTGTGATTGGCAGCACTCGGCGCCTGGTCGGGAAATGTCACGCCCCTTACCATAGCCACCTGCTGCAGCTTCAGTGTAAATATTGGTCAAAATCAAATCAATTTGAGCGCGATTTAAACCCGGATGATTGTAATCACTCTAAGTTTGTGTGCCTTGGGAAAGCTAGCATGTCTCCGACATAGTGCTAACACTCGTTGCCTTCTCTAGTGCAGCTCAACCGGGTCTCGTCCCATTCGTCGATATTTGTGATATCACAAATACCGGAAAATATGCGTTGTAGTCCAAACAAGTCGTTCATTGTAGTTTTTGAAAAGTGATTTTTGTTAAATAAAATATCTCCTTTTGAAGTGGACTTTGAGCTTTGTAACTTTGCAGATCTTTTTTATGCTCAAACAGCAACATTACAGATTAACTAAAGTTGAAAAAGTGAAAAAGCATAATAGGACCCCTTTAATGGACACTGAAAATATAAAGGTAAGAGCTAAAATAGAGAATCATTACGTTTTAGTAACACAATCCTTTTTGTGCTTCTTGACAAACACAAAGTGCAACATATTTCAAATTCTTTAAAAGGGTCATATGATGCGATTTCAAATTTTCCTTTCTCTTTGGAGTGTTACAAGCTCTTGGTGCATAAAGAAGATCTGTAAAGTTGCAAAGACTAAAGTCTCAAATCCAAAGTGATATTCTTTATAAAAGTTAAGAGTCAGCCACACCTACCTAAAACGGCTCGTTCTAACACATCCTCACATGTCTACCTCACTATGTGGGAAGATTTGCATAACGCCGCCCAAATGTTCACGCAAAGAAAGGTGTAACTTTTATTCTCGCTGTAGTTTTGTTGTTTCCGCCACCATGTCGTAAAGACACTGCATTCTTTGTTGTAAAAGCGAAACTACTTTATTTGGCCTTCCAAAAGAGGACGATATCTGCTTCGTCATGCCTAGAGTTGATCTGTGCTGGTTGCTGAGGAAATACTACAACTTTGCGCTGTGGATCGCCGGATCGGCTTTCACCGTGGACAAAGCGGAGTCCAGCCCGGAGTCATCACATGTCCTTCCGGACGCTCCTTCGTCGAAATCGCCGGCCGCGCCGTTCTCAAGTCCACGCACCTCTGCTCACGCTAACCCTCCCGCCATTCCTCACGCTAGCCCCCGGCCTCTGCTCACTGTAGGCCGCCGT
>NW_015505318.1:756688-778797 GCF_001515645.1 Sinocyclocheilus grahami | reverse complement strand
GCTGTGTTTCGTTGTGAAAGCGAAACTACTTTGGTTGGCCTTCCAAAAGAGGACGATATCTGCTTTGTCATGCCTGGAGCTGATCCGTGCTTGTCACTGAGGAAATACTACAACTTTGCGCTGTGGATCGCCGGATCGGCTTTCACCGTGGACAAAGCGGAGTCCAGCCCGGAGTCATCACATGTCCTTCCGGACGCTCCTTCGTCGAAATCGCCGGCCGCGCCGTTCTCAAGTCCACGCACCTCTGCTCACGCTAACCCTCCCGCCATTCCTCACGCTAGCCCCCGGCCTCTGCTCACTGTAGGCCGCCGTGTGTGACACTGTTTCGTTGTGAAAGTGAAACTACTGTGTTTGGTCTTCCAAAAATGGACACGACTAGAAATCAGTGGTTAAGTTGTATTTACAACACTGTTCCAGAACAGTTCAACCCAAATATTCAGATGTGTGCAGCACATTTTATGGAGGACTGTTTCCTGGAAGAGTAGACTACAATGTCGGCTGTTCTGACTCAAAGACTGTAAGTATGTCTTTTATATTTAAAGAGTTTTTATATTTTATCAATTTAAAGCAAATTTTTTGGGCAGTGTAGAGTAGGGTTTGTTGTTTGTCATTTCTCCGATCACAAATGCAGACATGGTTTTATGTTTACGCGGCGCGATGCAACACAACGCGTAAAAAGACAGTATAAGTCAGTATAATCCATAATTATGTCCCCACTGGATGCAACAAATGCCTCGTTTATAATGGGTTTTAATGTTTTTGAATTATCGCTCCGGCCTGACAGGGCATCATCACAGTATGGTGAGGGGCGTAACATTTCGGTCTCAGGCTTGAGGTATTCAGCCAATCACAAAGCACTGGATAGCTGGCCAATCACAGCAGACCTCGCTTTTTCAGACCGATGAGCTTTGTAAAAATCGACGCGTTTCAGAAAGGCGGGGCATAGAGGAGAAACTAATGTACAGTATGTGGAAAATAATGTGTTTTTTGAACCTTAAACCGCATAAACATTTCATTACACCAAATACTGTTCTTTTTAGCAGCATCATATGACCCCTTTAAAAAAAACAAAAAAACTTCAAATTCCTTTGACAGAGCGTACACGTGACGTCATAGTGGGCTTTGCATGCACATCTGCACCCCTTTAAAACCTAAAGTCTTTCATTTGTTCATTTTCTGTCCTTTGATTAAGCACACATGGAAAGAAACAAACTTTAAAGTAAATAATAAATAAAATGTAAATGTTTATTTCTTAACTATTTTAGAGACTCATCAACATGCGATTTCAGGGGCATGTTGTCACCCCCTGTGGATGAATAGTCAATGTAACAATGTTGTGATATTTGATTTTGATGTTACCATAATAAAATCTCTATGAAATCATAAGCTTCACAAACTGAACATTGTAATGCCATGGGAACTTTATTTATAAATAGGTTCAGAAGAAATTTTATTAAAAAATTCAGAAGAATATTTTTTCTGCATATATTAAAAATTGAGATCTATTATACACATCCACCCCTTACATATTTTCTGTGAATTAAATGCTCGAGGATTACACATTCTTTTTCGATAAATTACCACACTTTTCCCATTGTAAATAATTTACATGAATGTATTACAAATTTAGTTCACAGTGACAATACAGTCCCTAAAAGTTGAACAAGTGGTATTTTAAAGACCAAGAGTGTAAACAATTTAAAACATCACCACTCATCCTTTACAGTAAACCTCAGATATTTGATCTTTACACAAACCTGTACCCTTAGACACTATTAAAATCATGATGAACATTCAGAACTTACAAACATTCTACAATTTCAATAAGCACAATCATTTGTCATTAGTGATCCCTGCTTTAATAAGGTTTTAAGGTGCAATCATTAAACAAATTCTTAGAGGTATCTTAGAACAAGATCATTATCTAAATCAAGACAAAAAGGCCACATGACTAAATGTTAGGCAGAGCTTTAGAGGCAATGGGCCTGCACTGCCCCCTTCATAATTAAAGTGAAGAACCTGTGCAACTGCACTGAATCCATGACATCTCTGAGATGTTTTATTTTATAAGGCTTCTACTGTAGTCCAGAAAAAAAATCTGTCCTTCAAAATACAGTAGCATCCAGCAGTTGAGAACATGATTGTGAGAAGCCCTTGTGCTTCAACCTGCTACACTGTTGTTACTTTAATGTTTAACTTCAACTTAAGCTTCAAGGTCGTTAGTAAATCCAAGAGGAAACTTGAAAAACTGAGTGTACCAGTGCGAAGATCCCCTCCAAGACAAAAACAGCACTGAAAATAAAAAAAATAAAAAAACATCCAACCATAACAAAAAAGCCCAGAGAGATGATGAACATGGCTACGAGTGTGCCCTGGGGTGACAGTACCTATGGCAACACTCCTCAGCGAGGACAGGTCTTATGGGAAGAATACCCTTGGTGTTGTCAGGTCACCAAACTCAATGCCATTTAAAGCTGAGAGGAGGATCTGTTGTAGAGCTGAAAGTTCTGCTGAAGCACCACAAGAGAACTGCGTAGCTGTGGAGAAGAAGAAACCAGCAAAAATAAACAATCACATAAGAGACTTCCCAGCCAAACAGGATACCGTATGGAGCTAGTTTAGAGCAGGGCTGTTCAAACTCGGTCCTGGAGGGCCGGTGTCCTGCAGAGTTTAGCTCCAACCCTAATCAAACACACCTGAACTAGCTAATCAAGCTCTTACTAGGCATAGAAACTTCCAGTCAGGTGTGTTGAGGCAAGTTGGAGCTAAACTCTACAGGACACCGGCCCTCCAGGACCGAGTTTGGACAGCCCTGGTTTAGACTAGAAACATAAGATCCACTTTTTCTGGTCAAGAACTGCCAAATTAGACAAGAAGGACCTTCTCACTGAGTTTGTTTTGTATTTACATGTTATTGCATGGTGTGTTTAATAAAAGACCCAAACATACCTGTTCTAGAAGGTTAATGGAGTCCTGCAGTACTGCCCTCAGTAAATGCACTTCTTCTCGACTTCTGTGTGGCATGCCCTGTCTGGGGCTTAAGTCAGGTGCTAAACTACTGTATATAAAACATGAAGTCAGTTTTGTTCATAAAAATTCACAAAATGTACAATGTAAAAGAGCCTTTACCTAGACTCTACTCTCTCCTTCATTCTGTGCTTGGTGTTCAGATACAAACGGTGAGCGACATCTTCCATGGCCCAAAGTTTAAAGAACAGCCCCAAGTTCAGAACCACCAGAACAAAAAGTCTGAGAGGCAAAACAATGTGACATTTAATAAGCACATTATTATTTTAAGTCATCATTCTAAATCATCATTGTAAAAATTAGCAGTTTTTCTTCCATGTTTCACACGGCAGCCATAATATATTAAGCTTATATTAAGCACGGCAACTGCACATTTATTTTGGCTACCATGCTAAAAGGCTGCAACATTCACACAGCAGAGTTTCCATTTTTGCCACTGCAGCACACTGAACTCAGCAGAAAATACTGAGACCATGCACCGTGAACATATTTATCAATGTAATCTTTTGCAAAATAGCAACATATGAAATACACCGTGAAAGTTCATGGGATTTTAGGTTCCAAACACTTTTCATTCAGTAAATCTGCCTGAATCTGGTTTAAGTTTGCAGTCTAATTATGTTTGGTGTAACTATTTACCATTTAAATGTAAATGTGCTCCCCTTCCTTAAGCAAATCAAGAGGATTAACTCTCAATAGGCAAATTCTAACAATCATTTCATGATTTTAGGTTGTTATTAGGAGGAAAAACTCAATGTAGTAACCAAGTTTTTCTGTCAGTGTCATAGCATTAAGCTTACACGGATTACTGTATGCATGAGGTGTGAAACAAGCTTTATAGATTGAATGAAGCCTTACATTAAGCTCATCCCAAATACAATAGAAGTGATGTTCCTTCTGTGTTGTGTGCTCTTTATATCCATGGCACCTGTAATGTAAGATGCAAATCATGCAATTCAAGTCCAATTGTTCGAGGTCTAATACACAATAGCCCCTTTCACACATACAGACTTTACTGGTAAATTACTGTTAAGAGATCATGTGTGAACAGTACCTTTTCAAAAACACCGGTAAATTCATTCTGGTGATTTACCGGTATGAGACGTTGTAAAATTACCAGTAAATTGCTGGAATGATAATGTGTGTGAACGCAGAATGAACATTACTGGCATGAGCACGTACAAGTTCAGAATGCGGTGACGTAAGACGTCTAGTCTGGGCCAATCACAACATTCTTACACAGATGACGACATTTACTCCACGCTGTGTATTTTGGTTTAAAATAGTGTAATGTGATGTCTCGCTGCATGAATCAAAAGCGCTGCATGAATGTGAACGTTTGACACAAAAATGACAACATCAACAAAAACATTGAATGCATATACCTCTCCATGTTAACAAACACAACACCGGGAGGCACAGCCGTTTAGAGGTCATTTCTGGTTAGTGATGTAACAGAATTTACCGGTATTTTGAAAACAATGTGTGAATGGTCCTTCACCGGAAAAAGACGGAACGTCATTGCCCATGTGAGCATTTTTGTATTTACTTGTAAAGTCGTTCCGGTAATTTTACGGCAATTTACTGGTATTACCGTGTAAAAGGGGCTAATGTCTTCAATGTTTGCTGAAATATTATAAAGCATAGACCACAAAATAAACATCTTATTAGTTTGAAAACTATTTTTGGTGGTTTAATCAGTATTTTAAGCCCACTACCCAGTAGCATAGATACTGGATTCAGAGATTAAAAATACACATATATTTATACCCATGGTGCCGGCTCTCTGATGATCTGAGTCTGCGCTGTACTGCTTCCCTGGTTTCATATGCTCCTGTAGGGTGCGACTGTAAGTTCTTAGCCTCCTGCGCAAACCACCCGTCTTTCCAGCATCTCCGCTTCCTTGAGTCAACTCTGCCTCCTCTTCTAGCAGCTCTGCCTCTGGAATGTGCATTGTGAGGTGAAGATCATTGAAACGGCATTAATCTGTGAGTCCAGAGTGGTTATTTTGAGGTCATTGGATCGATTAGGGATCTGGCTTTTGGCAACCCTGTAGTTTAGTAATTAAATGGCCTTCCAGCCAATGGATCTAACTGATCCATTTCACCAATAGGAAACAGACACAGCCATGCTGCTAATAGCCCTCCCTAGGCACTCTGATCAGGTCACTAATGTTTATTACTCTTTTGATTCCCTAATCCAACATCCCGTGGCAGAGAAGCTATTTGCCAGCTTTTTTTCCAGTCGATGAGAAAAACATTGAGCACAGTTTGCAGTTCTGCTCATTTTAATTGATCTACATTAGTTTTGGGCTAGAGCTTTAGATCATTATTTTGTTTTGATTTTGATTTGTTTTGCAGCAAAGGATATATACAGACTCAGACAAGGCAATGGATTGCAGACTGGGCCACTGTAAAGCAATGCTACTTGTACTTTTATAGGTTTTTATTAATATTAATTAATATTTTGAAAGCACTTATATTTACATTTAAAACATTTTGTTTTAATTTTAAAGTTTTAATTTAGTTTTTAGTGTGTTTTTGTCTTTTTTATTTTTTATAAATGCATTTTTTAATTTCTATATAATTTTTATTTCAGTTTTAGTTAATGAATAGTCATGTTAATGACAAGAAAGTTTAAGTTGTTTTTATATTTTACTTTATTTCAGTAAATGCTAATTTTATTAAGAGTTTTTATGGTTTTAGTTTTATTCTATAAAAAAAAACTACAATTACCCTGCAAACTCTATGAAGTGAAACAAGAAACATGTAAAGATATAATTAGTGACATATAGATCCAATATTATTTAGATATAATTAGTGGCATTCAGTCATGTAGAAAATAATCTACAAACCAAGAAGTAAAACACATAAGAGAAGAGGGAAAATAGAGGGTAAATAAATTGCATTATACCAACCAAGGTGTCTAAAGTAGTCTTCTAAGCCACTCCAGGAGTTTTTCGTGATAAAGGATTTAACAAGACCCCAGGGCTGCTTTTTGTATTTTACATCAGTGTAAATCCTGCACAGAGCGATAATGAGTTAAACTATTTACTAAATTGCTCTTACATCAAGAGATGTCAGTGTCATAGTCATAATAAAAGCAGTTAGATGTACAGATATGAGGACACCGCTTACCTGAGTCTGCACTTGTGCTTGGAGTTGCGGATGATACAGTAGCGATTCTGGGTGTAGAAGTAGTCATGGTACGGTACATCATGTGTGTAGACCTCCGAATCTATCATGTAGTATTGACCCTCCCTCGACTCTTTATATAGTGTCTAAAATACACAAAGAAGATAAATCAGAAAATATTCCACATACATGCACAGGATGAATTTACAAAGCTGCACAATACAGATGGCAGTACAGTTTGGATTGCTAAATATGGTTCTGTTCAGTTTATTTAGGATTGAAATACACTGTCTCCTTTAAATTTTGGACAAAGTGACTACCTTAAATATTCAAGACTATGACTATAAACAAATATATTTGCAAATATACAAATTAAATATTTAAAGACACCAGAAAAAGTCTATATATTTACTAGCAATTTTTACAGACATTAATCAAGGCTATATTGACTTTGGTTACGTGTCCATATAGATATTATGCAATGTTATTTAATCCTGTGCGCTGCTGTATGTACAAGACAATTTGAGAGTCAATCCTACACATTCATTGTATGAATGTAGACATAGTCATCAGACAGGTCATTACTGCATAAAACATGATTATTTCATCTAATTGATTACATCAACTTTAAAGCGCAATTAGCACAGTCAGATCAAATAATTGGATGAAGGTGATTTTGTCAGCACGCCTACAGTCATTTTATTGTTAAACATGTTAATTGTTGCATAATATAAATGGAAACAAAAGCTGTCTAGTGTCTAATTAACTGTCTTACAAAAACACAACAGCGGTACATGTTTTTAAATTATTCTATGCATCGCAGACGAAGAGCTGAAAGGCCACAATGTATGTTAAGTTCAGTTTAAATAGTTCTGGCAAACTACTTTGTTTCATGGATTTAATTTCACACAAAAACAAACAACTGACAAAGCACAGACAACTAACCTAGACATAGCGATTTATCAGATTTGCAAGATAAAAGTGGCAACAACGGGTGCTAATATTACTAAAATGATCAAAGGTCGCATTATTACTCAGAATTCACAGATACTTGTGATCCACAACGGCAGCTCCTTCCTGCTAACTATGTCTCTAAATATAAATGTGACAATCAAATACTGCACATTAACTGAAAGTGCAACCAACAAAACACAGCCTTTCCATAAGGGTTTTTTTTTTTTTGGACAATTAAATAAAAAAATTTGACACAAATCAGCTTGCTAGATTTTGAAACAAAGCCAAAGAGACTCTAACCTGGGTTTCTGTAGCAGTGGAGAACTTGCCAGCCAGGGGGTTATTAATGGTGATGGTGTAGTTCAAAGTCCTTTTCATACCGCCAGAGGCCTCCCTTTGCCAAGAGGTAGAGCTTGCACCTGACAGGTAATACACTTTTGTTACTATAAACAGGATGGCAAAACAATATATAATATATATTTACATAATATAAATGTAAAAATCAATGTTGGTATTTTAACTAAAACTAAAATATTATTAAACATTGTTTTGGTAAGTGAAATAGAACTAAACATAAAACTCAGAAGTGTTGCCTTGGAATGTAACTGAAAATAAATAAATGTAAATAAAAGCTAAAATGATAAAACCACAAAATTACTAAAACTAAACGTTAAATAAAAACAAAAAATGAATCAAACTTTTCAACATTTTAATAAATATTATAATAGTACATAAATAATACTAGCAAAATAAATTGCTAAAATATGACAATATTTCTGGAGGACCAAAGTCTACTATATGCTGATATGAAAACTTCTACTATTTTTACCAATCACATCTATATAGCAATCGGACTGATTACTAAAGTAGATCATTAGTAAGAGAGGTAAAAGGCTAAGAGAAACACACCTATGATCTTCCGGATATCCATAAACCTCCGCATGAAACTAGAATCGGTGAAAAGCAGGTCAAACATCATTTCAGCACTGATGTGAAAGACCCGGTTCACAAACAGCCTTCCCTGAGACACCGGAGATGCTGTCTCATGTTCTTCCACTACAAGAAATCAATACTGACGTAAACAAAATGCATCACCACAGCCATGGAATGAGACACAGCCAAGACACACACACACACACACACACACACACATCTCACCCTCCTCCAGGCTGTCGGATCTGCTGTTATCCGAGAGCTGGTCTTCATTGGCATTTAGATCCAGCGAGAGAGAGGAGTGTTTAGACACTCGTTCAGACCCTGAGCGGTTTAATGATAGATTTGGACTGCGCTGATGGGACGGGGTACTGAGAGTGTCGTCCTGTTGAGAGTTTAATACATATTTCAAGTTCAACACCTTAAACTCCGTTTTAAAGACATCGTACTTTTCTTTCTTTCTAAGCAAATCAAATGCAGAGTGCAAAAAGATTAGACAGGTTGACCATTGATATATTGAATACTCACGATATATTCACAGTGATTTTGCTGCATATTCTTAATAACAATCCTTTAATGAAATGTATACGAAATAAAAAAAATTATATAACAATCTTTATGTATAATACGTTTTTGTAGTAATGTTAACATTTTTCTGGCAAAATCTTAAACTAGTTCTCAAGTAAAATTGTTGCCTACTTTATAGTTTAAAGACTGAAATGTATTGAGATTTTTTTCCCACTGTATCACCCAACCCTACCAGTCATTTCCTCAAACAATTTTGGAAAAATCCATCTGCCAACAAAACTATTTTTTTCAACATACCCCTCCATTTGCTGAGAGCATGCTTTGCAGTCCAACTGAAGACTGTGTGTCGTCTCCCTGTGGTGTGGTGGCCTCATAAGAATTCAGCTCCCCTTGGGGAAGACGAAGAGATGTGGGCCTTTCTGGCCTCCCAGTGTAATCCTCTCCACGCATATTCAGACTGCAACAGAGAGATGGGACCTAAAAACCAAGTAACTGATCTCTCAGTTGTCCAAACAAGTGCTGACATGTGAAGATGTGACTGGGTGTGTGTGCAAGTATGTAGTCAACCTGGGCACGATGGGTGTGACGGTATCTACTGATGTTTGAAAGCTTTCCATTTCATCATGACTCAATCCTAAGTCATTGCCATAATGCTGCTTAACCATCTGCAACAGCTCCAACTTGGTTAGTTTCTGCAAGACAGGAAAGTTACATTGAGCAAAGTACACTCACGTTTCCGCCCTACCCGTTGGCACGTTTGCTTATATCTGATAAAAATAACTTAACAAATAAATAAATTCGCTGAAGCCTCAAGTTCCCGTACTGACATTCATCTAAACCAGCAGATAAAACAACCCTAACCTGCTCCACACCTCACTGACCAGAGAGCAAACCTGAATTTGAATTTGACAGAAATTGACTTTTTATTTTCATTCCATTGTAATTTATGGTTCCGTAGTCGTAACGATAATTGAAGAAAACTAGTTACCATGGAAATAAGGCGTAGAGACGTTGCAGCGACACACACACTGTATACGTAAATAGACCGTATCAGCGGACACAGGCAAGAGTTACTCGACAAAAAGTGACTGAAAAACGCCAATAAAGCAATATGGAAAAAGAATTCAGTTCACAAACATTCGCGTCGTGTTAAAAAAGCGGCCAAACAATCACACCGAAATGCAAAACACTGTTTCCAGGCCGTCTGACACAGACAATTACAAAACCAACTGAAGCGAAAACATTTTATGGTTTTATAAAGCTCTAAATTTTCCAGACCTATTTACCATTACATAACATGTTTAAAGAAGTAGCAAGGTGTGTAATATATTCTAAATTATACGCAACATTATACAGTGGGTAAAGTGTCTCGGTCTGGTCACCTTACCTGCTGGACGCCAGTAACCTGCGCGCTTCAGCGAGCGACTCGTGCTGAAATCAGGAAGCCCTGAAAAGCTACAACCGCGCCGCCTAGTGGTGGGCTATTCATTACCTTTAACAGCTTATCTGCTTTATCATATCTCGACACTAATTTTCCTGTTATTTCAGATCTGCAGTTCCGCGTTAGTGTAAGGAAAGAGTCAGTATTTTCTGGTTTCAGATGAAGAAAGCCACGCCTCGGTGGGGTCAATGAACTATACATTAATTTGCTGCCTTGTCAAGTGTAGGCTACCCTACAGATTTAGGTTGTTTGCACTTAAGCATATCCCTGACCTTAGGTCTATAGGGTTTTATTCTGTCTGTTTTCCTCACATGGTATTAATATATGCCACATTAGTGGCTCAAATACAGAGAAATAGTTTGTGTTGCAATGGAGACTGACTAAATACTGTAAAATTGATAATGGAGAATATGCTGTTTACTTCTGATATCCCTGCTCCTTATATCTATTTCAGATCATATTTCAGAATAGCCTGTTGTACAGTAGAAGTGTACAGTCATGTACAACCAAGCAGGTAGATGTAGACATGTAAAGAATAATGAAATCATCTGTCATGTGGAAACATGCTTGAACAATGTTAGTGAGGCAAAAAAGAAAAATGTTAAAAAGAAAGAAATCACCTTGTCCATTAGAATAATCTGCCAAAGCCGAAACATACCAAGGTAACTTTTCTCCCTTGCTGAAAATGAGCTGAAGAACAACTGTGGAAAATTACAAAATATATATTTTTGTCAGAAAAAAAAATCTTCATAAATAAGAAAAAAAGAAAAGAATGAAAAACCTTTAATCTCTGAACTTCACCTTCTCTGAATTAGTACTGATCTGGATGGCATTTGGTATCCATTTCGCTGTCTTCTCACGTGACAATGAGATGATATCCTGCATATTTACTGTGATCTAAGATAAAGTTAGTTTATTGTCATTTTTCACAAAGCAGAGCGATGGAATCTATAAAAGAAATTACTAACAAAGTATCTTAGCTATGCTCAAACAGCGGCATTTAAGAGGTACAGTGAATATATAATATAATCTTTCTGTGGAACTCACTTTTGTACCACGAAAAACCTGACTGTAGAAACATAAAAAATTCTCTGTAAGGTAGATGCGTCCTTGTAACAAGATCTCCTTTTGGAGAGCACAGGTGTAGTCTAGGGAAAAGACGGATCATTCAAACAACATCTAATATACAAATATTGTGGCTCAGCCAACCAACATTTTCAGTAGAGTATATTTTTACATTGTTTATTTGTTTTTTATCTCTGTCTCCCTCTACCAGTCTCACCTGCAATTAGTTTCTCAGACTCAGGCACCTCTTTAAATAACCTCCGAAACTCGTCACTCCTCTGTTTATAACTAGTGTAGAGCAATGCTTCAGGTGACTGAGGTGCTGCTATGCACTGCCCACTGACTTCTAGTACCTGTGAGGTAAAAGCACAGCAATAAATAAATAAACATGTTTATACATACAATGTTTGTGAATCAGTGAAATAGATACTTTAAAAGCTGCATGCTCCCAGGAACAACACATTTCACATGCCCAAGAGCTTACTAATATCTCACAACATTTAGCAATCAATGCCATTTGTGTAATCTCATCATGATACAGTATCTGTAATCTTTTGCAGGACAAAGTACAGCAAACTGTACAATATCATTCTGCTAAAGATCATATCTATAAATGGAAGTGAATACAGTGCTGCCATGTGACATCTACCAATTTAATCTTAGTAAAAGCGTGCATATTCATTCTCACCTCTTGCTCTTCTGAGCTCCATTTGCCTTCCCCAGATTGAGTGTTGTCCTGTGTGAGCTCATTGGCTGTCACTTGTTTAGGTGTTTGGGTCATGTCTTTCGCCTGGTGAAGTAAAACTTAGTGGCTACTATATCAATTTGTTAAAGTTAATAAATGTTTTTCTCATTGAATAATAAGTTAGACTGATCTACTGGCTATTAACTAAACCAATAAGCTAACTAAACTATCTTATTTTATTTGACAGTGCCACAAATATTTTAGAATTTATTAATTTCTGCAAATTAAAACAAAACATGCTGTTGGGAGAAAATACTTAGTTTTGCAGACATTCTAAACTCTCTTTCTCTAAAGAAAAAAAAAAAGTTTAAAAAGGATTTTCTCATCAATTCCATTAAAATCCATTTCTGGTTCCCCAAAGAACTTTTATATCAGGGCTGTCCAAACTCGGGCCGTTGTCCTGTTTAGCTCCAACCCTAATTAAACACACCTGAACCAGCTAATCAAGCTCTTACTAGGCATAGAAACTTCCAGTCAGGTGTGTTGAGGCAAGTTGGAGCTAAACTCTGCAGGACACCGGCCCTCCAGGACCGAGTTTGGACAGCCCTGGTATAAATGAACAATTTTTTCTTATTGTAAGGAACATTTTAATTATCTAAATAACTTTTTTCTACTATAAAGAACCGTTTATAAAATTGAATGTTCTTCATTGAACCACAGATGCTAACCTTGGCAGAAACATTACAGAACATTAAGAGAGAAAAAACATAGTAAAGACTAAGTATGAAAGAAAGACTTATCAAAGGCTTTTCTCATATCCTAGCCTACAAAATAGGCTACTTACCTGAGAAGGTAAATCCTGGTTATGTGGGACCCAGGCGTTTACAACTTGGGGTTGTGAGAAGGTTATCATGAACTTCAATCGTTGCAGATATACCAAATGCCCATAAACTTCCGACAGCAGTGATTAGTGTCGTTGGCGTGCTGAGGTGTTGTCTGTCTCGGTTGTTGCGACTGTCCTCGCACCTGGCAACACGTGTACAGTCAGACTCTACCAGTTCATGAAGCAACGTGCCATTCATCGCTGAGAACAACACTTTTGTATTTGCATATTTTACGTGTGACACCAAGGAGCCTCCTTCCGGTTTTTTGTTTAGTTTTTTTATGTAAACTACAACGATGATATTTTATTAAAAATTAAGAAGTTGACAAAATATTTATTTTAGACATTTAAATATTTATATTGTATATATTCTTTTCTTAGATGTAGGCTATAATTTTAGTTTTGTTATATTAACTAATTCAAAATGTTAAAAATACTATTATATCTTTTTACGAATAAAATTTACATTTAAGTATATAAACATTTCGGAATTTTCATATAGGATAAGTTTGCAAACAAATCGCGTTCACTTGAGGTAAGCATATCAACGGCAGACCCCTCGTAATTTCGATTTATAAAATTAGTTTGAAATAACGGAAATTGTAGTGATGTATTAAACAAACATGATGTGTTCTAACCTTTTAAAACGCGCTTGCACCAGTTCAGGCACATACCTTTTTTCAAAAGACCCGAGAGTCTTAAAAAACTACATTATATTGGTTAATGAGGTTCTGACACTTAAGGTCATATCAGTTTAAGGCTAGATTTATCTATGGCATTTAATATGATGTGTAACAAGATAAAGTCAAACAACCTAATCATAGACACAAGTTAGTTATGGCAGTTTATGCAACGCATGGAGATAAGACTAGAAAGTGTTAGAACTGTATACAGTCATGGCCAAAAGTTTTGGCAGTGATAGAAATGTTGTGTTTTGCAAAGTTTGCTGCTTAAGCTGTTGTGGTGTTCATTCACTTTCTTTCTAGATTATTGTGTAGAGTGATCAGATGCATTTTAAATAATTGCTAAAAGCTTCATTGGCCAAAAAAAAAAAACTTTTCACAAAAAAACAAATGTCACTGTTTTTTAATCCTGACACCAAATGACCAGCTAACATTAATTGACTAATCATATCAGCAGCACATGTGAAAGTGTGAATGAGTAGTCAGGTAAAGTCAGCAGACTCTTTGCTATAAAAGGAGGGAAGAAGCGCTTCCAATCATTGTGTTCTTGTTAGCAATGGTTACCTCCAAAAAAACACGTGCAGCCATCATCGCTTTGCATCAAAATGGCCTCACATGCAAGGAAATTGCTACAAATAATATTGTACCTGAAAGAACCATTTACCGGATCATCAAGAACTTCAAGGAGAGGGGGTCGACTGCAGTGAAGAAGTCTTCAGGACATCCCAGAGTGTCCAGCAAGCACCAGGACCGTCTCCTCCTGAGGAGTCAGCTATGAAATCGTGTCAACACCAGTGCAGAGCTTGCTCAGGAATGGCAGCAGGTTGGTGTGAGAGCATCTGCATGCACAGTGAGGCCAAGACTTTTGGACAACGGCCTGGTGTCAAGAAGGGCAGCAAAGAAGCCACTTCTCTCCAAGAAAAATGTCAAGGACAGACTGAAATTCTGCAGGAAGTACAAGGACTGGACAGCAGAAGACTGGTGCAAAGTTATTTTCTCTGATAAAGCTCTCTTCCGACTGTTTGGGACATCTGAAAAATCGATTGTTCGGAGAAGAAAAGGTGAACGCAATCACGAGTCCTGTGTTGTGCCAACAGTGAAGCATTCTGAGACCATGTGTGGGGTTGCTTTTCAACCAAGGGAGTGGACTCTCTCATAATTCTGCCCAAAAACCCTGTCATGAATAAAGAATGGTATCAAAATGTCCTGCAAGAGTGACTTCTTCCAACGATCCATGAGCAATTTGGTGATGATCCGTGCATTTTCCAGCACTTTTATCAAAGCAAGAGTGATAAAGAAGTGGCTCGAAGATCATTACATTGAAATTTGGGATCTGTGGCCAGGCAACTCCCCGGATCTCAATCCCATAGAGAACTTGTGGTAAACGATCCATGAGCAATTTGGTGATGATCCGTGCATTTTCCAGCACTTTTATCAAAGCAAGAGTGATAAAGAAGTGGCTCGAAGATCATTACATTGAAATTTGGGATCTGTGGCCAGGCAACTCCCCGGATCTCAATCCCATAGAGAACTTGTGGTAAGTCCTCAAAAGGCGAGTAGACAAGCAGAAGCCCACAAATTGTGATCAACTCTGAGAACTAATAAGGCAAGAATGGATCGCCATGATTTGGCAAAAAATTAACTTAAATGATTTTAGCAAATGGCTGCAATATAACAAAGAGTGAAAAATTTAAGGGGGTCTGAATACTTTCCGTACCCACTGTGTGTATGTGTATGTATATATAATATATATTTTTTTTTTTTTTTTTTTGCCAATATAAGCCTTTAAAACCTATATGCTTATTGTTTTTCAGTATACCATAGAAACATGTGGGAAAATAATCCACAAATACTGAAGCAGCAAACTTTGAAAAACACAATTTATGTCACTGCCAAAACTTTTGGCCATGACTGTAGACCAGAAACCAGGGCAGGGAACTAGAGTAGCCACATTCCAGTTCCAAGATGAGAAAATGCAGTAAGACCAGATACACAAACTGGTATCATTCATATGCACACACAGGTAAATAGTTTGCATAAGTGTCTGCATATAAATGCATTAATATGATAATCAAACTCTGAGAACAAACCAAACTTAAAGGGTGAGAAATGGAAGAAAGGTGCAACTTTGCCATGAAAATGGACCCATCAAGTGTTTGGATGAATAGTAGGCCACAGATGCAGGTAGATAACTAAATCAGAGATATTCCTATTGTAAGAAAAAGTGAAGACGTCGAAGATCTTGATGAAGAGTAACTTTTATTACAGAATAGTAGTGACAAAGTACATGTAGTACCTTGGGTTCAACGGAGTCAGACTGAACCCCGAACATCCTAAGCTCAATCGTTTTATACAGTATTACGTTTATCTTCCCTCTCAACATGTAAATGAAGTTTCGTTTTAAATGTAAATTGCGGATGACAATTAAAGTGATAGTCTTCCGTTCCCACATCTTCGGTAGACTCAAGTGGGAAGAACCAAATGTTAAGGTGATAAGATTAAACAGAATCCATAGCAGTTCTTTCATGTACCCTTTTGGTCAGCAGATGGTTCTTGACGACCTGCTGCTTCTCCCACGCTATCTCCGGAGGTAATGTTAATATTTACATATGATTAAGAACGGAAAGAACTATCTATATGATAATTAAGCTCTTTGTAGAGAAAGGAGCATAGTTTAATACACAATTTGGAGTGGAAGCTGGGTCGAGGCAGACTATAATCTTACACTATTTTAAAAGCTAAATTTGTAATCTAGATGTTAAAATGGATGTAAGCTTGACAAAAATTTTTACCCTATAAATAACGGGAATAGTTATTCGCTTTTGATATGCCATATCATATGATACTGGTAAGAAGTGGATAGTTCTTGGCTACACAATTGACTTGCACAAAGCTAGAAATACTTGAGGAACTACTCTCTACAGTGATGAAAATTTGCAAACACACCACAACCCAATTTATTTTTAAAGCACTTTTTACACAGTACATACCTCAAAACAGGTGTAAAATGATGAGCACATGACTAAGCCAAGTGTGACGGTTAAATATCTTCATTTGGAGAAATAGAAGAAATTTTGAAAGTAGGGCATCAGTTTTCAATTTTTTGAGGATCATTTCCGCATTTCATATTAATAGCCATGATAATCTTGCTTGCTCAAATTTTATCTGAAAAGGATCAAACATTTATGCAAACAAAGATGGGGGGGGGCTTAAGGCCTGTTAACCAAATATATTTGGTTAAAACAAACTACTAAAAAGCATTTTGTTTAAAAATGCAGAACCCCAAAACACATCCACTTAAAAAGTTATTCACAATACTTGTAAATTCATCAATATTTATTAATATTTTTCCAGGACTCATGTGAGCAATGAAGAGGAAGTGTCTTCAAAGAAATATACAGGACAATACTGCAATAAACATCCACACCAAAAACGACAAGAAATATGTTGGCAACCATTAAAACTGTAAATATTCCAGCAGTAAATATAGTGAATCTCTGAAGTCATGTCTACCAGTCTTCTGTACAGATGAAAATAAACAATAATTACATCAAGTTATTTAATAACATCTATAGAGAGGATGATCTGTAAAATATAAACTGAAGCAGAGGCTTTGAAGAGGACCATACAGATTGCACATATACACAAATGCACGCGCACACACAAAGGTATTTTGAGACACCTCAAGAACACTAGAGCATCTATAACACCACAAGATGAACAAAAAGCAGTGGAATGTATTAGACAGCAATAAGACAAAGGAAAAGGACATTTACTGTGTGCATTAGGGGGGATGTGGGGTTCTGCCGCCCTGCCCTGAGAATGATGGCTAGGGACAGACTCTTAGTCTTCCAGTGTTCGGAAGGAGTTCTGCATGTCTTCATGGAGCTGAGCGTAATCAGCTTTGATCTTCTCCTCACCCTCTTTTACTGGGTCCTGAAATACAGTTACAGACATTGAAATACTTTTTTTTTTTTTTTTTAATAATGCCAACTTTTTTAATTGCTAAAATAAAAAGATAAAGTATAATTACGGAATAAAATGATTTAAATTAGTTGAAAAAGTTTTCTAAATCAATGCATGTTTTTCTGTTTTACAAACAATTACTATTTTTTATAGCTTTAATTAACAATGAAATTTAAAAATTAAGTGTCCAGTCTTTTCAAATACTCCCAGTCAACAAACAGAATACTTATAACTGGCAGCATGTTAAGCTGGGATAGAAAAAAGTATTTTATCTTCACACAAAAAGAACACACTTTAGCTTTAAAAATAATACCAAGACATCGATTCGCTAAAGAAGGCCTTTGCTCACCCCCCGGAGCCGTGTGAGACACTTTTTTTTTATGCATGGGTGCTTTTTATTTTAAAAAATTGCATTGCTTTTTATTCAAGCAATGCAACACCTGCTGACTGCAATGATAGAGCTTGAAAGATCAAAGACAATTTTTAATATAACTCCGACTGGATTCGTCTGAAAGAAGAAAGTCATATACACCTAGGATGCCTCGGGGGTGAGTAAAACACAGCCTATTTTTAATTTTGGGGTGAACTAACCCTTTAACATTCAACCTCTGGCCATATAATGTGATTAAACTGAACTGTTTAGCTTGTTCACAAGACTTGATCACTATGAAAGAGGAACCAAGCTATTGGCATACCAAGATAATGGAAGTCATAATAAATCAAGTGGTAGAGCAGTGGACACTAGTTAGGAACCTCAGCAAACTTCCAAAAGGGCTGCAAGTTTACTTAATTACATAAAATAATTTTATTAACGTGGCTTGGAGTCTACTGGTTTAGACATAATCAAGGCATGATTCATTTAAAACACAAACAATGTTTACATTCTGTACCTTAAATTTCATGGAACTGATCCTGTAGAGAATTTCTCCCATGTGTTCCCGGATCATGGCCCAGGTGATCTTATTGTCGCTCTGTGCAGTGGTCTCTACGGCATGACGTGCCATATCATAGAACGCAATCATGTTGGACAAGATACCCACTGTCTTATAGAACGGACAAAACCTGAAAATGAGAAATTGAGCATTTCAGATCCATACAGTCACATGTCATTTGACAAAGCAGTTGAATGATCCTCAGTTTCAATCAGTTTAATACCTATCATAAGGTGTGTATCCATTTTGCTGCAGGAAATCATCTTTGATTAATTTGGCAACTTCCAGTGTGATCTTATCCGTTTCAGCCAAAGATGCCTAAAAAAATAAATGTGTTTTACCACTGAAAACTACCACAAAAAGTGATGTAAAACAGTAAACATGAATGAACCCACAAACCCACCTTCCCCACAAGCTGCACAATCTCAGCCAAGTCTTCCTCTTCCTGCAGGATCTCTTTGGCTTTTGTACGCAGGGGTACAAATTCAGGGAAGTGCTTGTCGTAGTACTCGTCCAGTGCTCGTGTGTACTTACTGTAACTGATGAGCCAGTTCACTGAAGGGAAGTGCTTTCTCTGAGCCAGCTTTTTATCCAGACCCCAAAACACCTGGGAGTGAGAAAGAATGGAAGGATTACAATAACAAAAAAGGACCATTTCTTTCTGCAAGAAGAACAAATTATGTTATTTTGCTATGAGCCAGTGTATTCAGACTGCTGTGTGAAGGAAATCTACACTTACTTGTACGATACCAAGAGTAGCAGATGTCACAGGATCTGAGAAATCACCACCAGGGGGAGACACACTGCAGTTAAAAAAATAATAATAAGCTTCAGCGTCTGCAGACAATAATCACAACAGCAGTCATAAATAATAAATCAAAACTTTACCAAAGCAAATGATGGAGACTGAAGAACAAAAAGCATTAAAACAAGTCCAACAGATCTACTTACGCTCCCACAATGCTCACACTGCCCTCTCTCTCTGGGTTACCAAGACATTTAACTCGACCAGCACGCTCATAAAATGAAGCCAGACGTGCTCCGAGATAGGCAGGATAACCGCTATCTGTGAACACCAGCACAAATTTAGTTTATAATTTGTAGTTTATAATATGTGCTGTCATGACTGAGATGGTCACGGCACACATACCAGCAGGCATCTCAGCCAGACGACCGGAGATCTCCCTCAGAGCTTCTGCCCATCGAGAGGTGGAGTCAGCCATCATACTCACATTGTAGCCCATGTCCCTGAAATACTCAGACAGCGTGATTCCTGGACAGAATAAACACCTATTAATGATGACAACACAGCTGCTGGGTTTTAAAGCACACACATTATTTTTGTATCAAATGTTCAATAAACCTGTGTAAATGGAAGCTTCTCTGGCAGCCACAGGCATGTTGGATGTGTTGGCAACCAAGGCTGTTCTCTTCATGATGCTCTCTACTTTCCCATCCACCTCCATGGTGAGCTATAGGGCAAGAGAACTGTCAATCACCATACCATCTATTACAGTGTTTTTGCTGTTGGTACAATGACAGTGCAATTCACCTCAGGGAAATCTCGGAGTACTTCAGACATCTCGTTACCACGCTCTCCACAGCCGACGTAGACGATGACATCACTGTTGGAGTACTTGGACAGGGACTGAGAGATCACAGTTTTACCACAACCGAAAGCACCAGGGATGGCAGTGGTCCCTCCCTGCACACACCTGTTAAATCAAACAAACAGTGAAAGACGAAAGATCTGTTAAACTACCAGACATACTACCGTACACAACTGTTCAAAGTTTTTTTTTTTTAAGCAATTAATAATTTTATTCAGCAAAGATACATTAAATTGATCAAAAGTGACAGTAAAGACATTTATTATGTTACAAATGATTTAAAAGAATTCAGAAAAAATTTATCAAGGTTTCCTCAAATATATTAAACAGCATAGCTGTTTTCAACATCAATAACAATAAATGTTTCTTAAACACCAAATCTGCATATCAGTATGATTTCTGAAGGATCATGTGACACTGAAGACTGGAGTAATTGCGGCTGAAAATGTAGCTTCACCATCACAGGTATAAATTACATTTTAAAACATATTCAAACAGAAAACTGTTGTATTTTTATCAAACGGTTGTAATATTTCACTTTTTTTTTTACTATTTTGATCAAATAAATGCAGCCTTGAGGAGTATAAGAGACTTCTTTCCAAAAACACTAAAATGACCCCATATCTGTATCATTATAATATCCACATTCACAATAATGTAATGTACTACATTCTATTCCTATAATTATTTAAACCAATTATTTAACCACATTATTTTTGATGTTTAAGAAAATCCTTAAATTTTTTTAAATTTTTCCTTTCGGGAAAATTAAGCTTTTAAAATGCATGATTTGTCCATTATGTGTAATCTGAACCTTGAGCCGCCTATTATTATGAAAAATTACATTTGCAATTACTTTCTTTTTTTTATTTTTTACTTATATTATATATTAGTTTTAACTTATATTATTACATTTCCTATGGAATCATTTCACACAGCGTGACTCACGGAAAGAGGGCGTCCAGTACCCGCTGACCAGTCAGCAGAGGGTGATTTGCAGGAAGTTTCTCGGTGACTGGCCGGACCTGACGGACTGGCCACACTTGCACCATGGTGTACTTCTCTTTTACCCCCTCAAACTCCAACTCCAACACCACATCCTGACAAACACACATTCACATTGACTTCTGTGTCACAATAATGATCATTTTACTGTTTTTGAAAAAGATGTACATTTTATTAGCCTCACCGAGACATCATAGTTTCCAGGTGGTGCTACGTATGTGACAGTTCCTCTGCTTTTTGGTGGTAACATTATTTTGTGTTTAATAAGAGAGTTTTCAAACACCATACCATAGATATCACCTCCAGTGACGTGACTGCCAACCTGGACACAGAAACAACAGCTTAAAATCATTCAGTCATCTGATTAATCACCTGATACCATTGGAGTTTCTTTAAAAGAGGTTATATATTTGGGATACATGCAGAGCTGTAGGTGCTACACACAGCCAGGAACAGCACAAACTGTCATGTTTCTAAGATTTAATAGTACAATGATCTTTTAAAATCGCAAAAGATTACAAAAATGTTTGATATACTCATGATATGACCCCTTAAAGCAACTAAGTGATTTGCCTTCTCGGAACCTGAAAGGATGTTAAATCATAACCAAGAAAAACAAAACAAAAAACATCACAACTATCATAACCAAAACTAAACTTAACTTAAAACTAATCTTTCACTTACTCGCACACTCTTGGATGGAGAAAACTCCCATTTCAGATCACGGTTAAGGGCACCAATGTTGACTCCTCTAGGAATGTAGATACTTTGGGTGAGGTCATTGATGTCTTTGAGGGGACGCTGAATTCCATCAAAGATGGAGCCCATGATTCCTGGTCCTAACTCCACAGAGAGGGGCTTCCCTGTGCGCAGGACAGGGTCACCAACCGACACACCAGCTGATGAAAGCTCAGGAAAACTACAATACTATTTAACAGATTCTACACACTGTGTACAACATAAACCACAGAAAGTATGTCCTGTACTAAGGTAAGAATAGGATACATGTCTCTTCATAGACCTGAACGGTGGCCATGTCACCCTCCAGTCTAATGATCTCTCCCACAAGCTCACTGTGGCCCACTCGCACCAGCTCGTACATGGCAGCTCCTGCCATACTGGAGGCCGTCACCACTATAACACAATTAGTTAGTCAGTAATTTGATTATCAAAAATCACTTGTGAACATTTGAAGTTTAACAATAGCTAAATAAAAATATGATATATATATATATATACAGTGGGGCAAAAAAGTATTTAGTC
>NW_015505318.1:741558-753511 GCF_001515645.1 Sinocyclocheilus grahami | reverse complement strand
GGGGTGTACTCACTTCTGTGAGATACTGTATGTATATATATATATCAAAATCGCTGGTGGCATAATAATAAAAAAATAAATAAAAAAATACATATAATAAAAAATCTAAAGCTCTGGTGACAACATAATTCAAAATAATAAAATAAAATAATACAATAAAATAAAACTATGACATCTGAATTCCTACTAACCAGGTCCAGATACGCCATGCACATATCCGAACTGTCCCTCCTGCTCCTCATCTCGGATCTTGGGAAGCTTGGAGAAGTCCATTTTGAATGTGTCTGATACAAAATGAAGCAAAAAAACTTACCTCCTATACTTATTTCTACACTTCTGAACAGGGCCATCCTTAGCTGGCGCGGGGCCCGGTGCAAGGTAGGGAGCGGGGCCCCCCTCGGTCCATTCGCGATAGCGTTCCGGGGTGGGGGGGATTGTTTCCTCGTCGGTCCGTTCGCCGTGGGGCCCCCTCAAGCACGGGGCCCGGTGCGACCGCACCAGTTGCACCCCCCTAAGGACGGCCCTGCTTCTGAAAATTCTGCTCACATACACAAGCTGCTTATTATTGTGATTCATTTATATATTAATATAGATTGAATATGTTTAAAAATGAATAAATGTGTTTAATGTACTACTTTTCAGTTATCATGTTTCCTTTTATACATTTATGTCAGAATGATTTGCAGTAGTAACAATAGCAATTTCCAGGACAGGAGGTTGCCTATTGTGTAAAAAGCCCATTTATATTTATACAACATTTATATTAGGGATGCACCGATATGAAAATTTTGGCCGATACCGATAACCGATTATTCTTTATTTTTGAAAGCCGATAACCGATATGTTGGCCGATAAATCTATATCCAAATTGTTATATACTTTTTGAGAGCCTGATTACAAAAAAGGTCTCATCATTAAAAACCACATCCCGAACACTTCAACATAAGCAGCCTAGTTTGAACGGTGTACGTTTTAAAAATATTTTTACTCTCCCATTACCAAATTTAGTCAAAGTCTTACAAATAAATAAAATATTGCATAAATAATGCAAACAAGTCATTGGACATCATTACACGTGTAAAGAATCAAAATTCTTGCCATAGATCAATAAAACGGAATAGCCTTTGCACGGACAATAATTAAATGATTTTAATTACTAAACCATATTGTTGATGAAAATAATAAGAGAAAAATACAAGTGGTTGTTGTTATTAATAATGTATCAATGATTTTGAAAAAGTAACAAATTAATACCACTGTTTTAAATAGCAGCCGTTTGAGCTGCGCGTGCTGAAGCTGAAGAGCTGAATGAACACGGTAAACTGAAGTGTTTTGCTGGCAGCTTATTTAACTCAAGGAAATGCATCCTGAGATTAATATTAATACAACATAAACATAATATTACAACTTATATATGTACAAGATGACGCAGTTATTGCGTGCTATAGTCAGACTGTGTGATCCTGTTGTGGATGCGCTCTTCCCATAACAACGCGCTGAAACACGGCAACTAAACCCAAAGAATTCACACCGTTTTATTATAATAATGTTCTCATTAGAATGTTATATACACGACATTCCCATTCATAGTTATTAATGTTGTGCACTGCTGTTTGAGCTGCGTGCGCTGAGCTAAAGATGATCACCCGTAAACTGAAGCGCTCTTTTAACTTAACCAAACGCATTCTATATGAGATAAATCAGATATACATCAAATAAACACAATATTACAATGTACAATTGCACAAAAGGCTGCAAACGAACAGCGCGCATCTGAAGTGTCTCTGAAGGAAATAATGCATTATTTATCGGCTTTAAGATATCGGCCAAATTTTCTTATCAGGCCGATACCGATAACAGAAAAAATGAGCCGATATGGGCCGATACCGATATGGTGGCCGATATATCGTGCATCCCTAATTTATATGTAGGACAAACATGGAACACAGTCACATGACCAAGGGCACATGACACTGACTGTAAAACAGAAACCATGTGAGGAAGTCGGGAAAACAGACAGTTGAGCAAATCTGGAAAAACTGTGTTTTGTAGTGGCAACTTATGACAAATCCTTTTTAGTTGAGAACCAGCCAACTAAACAGCCCAAATGTTCTGTAAAAAAAATACATGACACTGACACCTTCATTAATACAAATATTTCTTGTTATTCCTCAAGAACCTCAAGAGGAAGCAGTCTAACTTCCAGGTTTTTGTGATTGTATAATCACATGATGACGAATGATCCAAATGGTATGAAATATGTTCAAATCAGAGTTTTTGACCACAGGCGGAAAAAAAAGAACAAAACTGTACAGACATGTGGTCTGCAAACCTAGTATGCTGTTGTTAATTGGAAAACAGCAGGCAGCGGTTGTGTGTCAAAATCTAGTAAGCTGCCTATTTGAGCATCAAATTTTACAATGCCCAAATACAATCATCTCTACAGAGAAAAAGATGAGAGGATTAAATAAAGCATATTAAATATATATTCTCCAGATGTACTCAAAGATCGTTTAATGCTTGTAGCTGTTGTGTGCACTGGACATCGAGCTGCGAAGAGATGCGGCTGCATGATCACATGATCACGATGCTGCTGATAGAATTTGACCTTTGCTGAAAATCTAAGGTAATTTTTGTCTCCCATTAATTATAGCGAGTAATGTGACCCATCTCATGTGTTCGTGAATACTTGAAATGATTATATAGATAATATACTGAAATTCTAAAGCAATCTGTTTAGCATCCAAGTGGGTTATTATTCTCAGTGCTGCAGGGAAAATAAACGTACTGTTAACGACTGCAATGAGCTGCATGCAGAGGGGAAGCGAGAAATGATTCAGCGACACAACACACAATGTACATCAGTAAAATTAACTGTTATATGATTATGTGATTATGATATGAAAAATTACAAAGAGAATCTGAGAAAATCATATAATCATAGTTTCTGTTTGATTAACCTAACAAGTACGCTTCTGCAATACAGTGGTCTCAGCGTGAAAAAAAAACTATATGATTATCGTTTAAAAATGTGTAAATACCTCAGATAATGAGACAGTCCTGTGTCCAGATGCTTTGGTCAGATGAGACGTGAGGAACAAGAAAAGTCAGCTGACTTCATTCAGTCGTTAGCTGTCGTCACAGCACGTCCTCCCTCTGCAGAGTGAACAGCGTGTGCAGAAAGCTCTCTATCGCTCCCTACTGTCTGAAGAAAATAGTGTTACTTCTGTGATTTTACCGGTGTTTTGTACATTGTTCTAGTCTAGTGCCTGCTGGGCTACCCCGAGATAGTAATTATAAATATTCATGGTATGGTAGCTCTATACCGATCCACCAAACAAAGCAAAATCTTTCTTCTTCATACTTAAATATTTTCAATTCTAAAGGCTGGGAATTTGTCAAAATCTCCACTTAAAACATTATGAATTGATTATGAAGTTAACTGGGTCATTCCTGGGATTCGGTAACATTTCAACTTCGAATATACATTTTTTTCAACTACATGTGATTCAAATTCTAAATACCCCACATCATTCGGCACAGTACTTATCAAACCTCCAAAAAATATATATATTTTCCCACCTCAGGCATTAAAGACCTTATGTTATTTTCAGCTTTAGACACCTTTTTTTCTCAACCTCGTAACGGACAAAATGGGATTGGTTTAATCAAAATCTCCACTTAAAACATTATGAATTGATTATGAAGTTAACTGGGTCATTCCTGGGATTCGGTAACATTTCAACTTCGAATATACATTTTTTTCAACTACATGTGATTCAAAATTCTAAATACCCCACATCATTCGGCACAGTACTTATCAAACCTCCAAAAAATATATATATTTTCCCACCTCAGGCATTAAAGACCTTTTGTTATTTTCAGCTTTAGACTCCTTTTTTTCTCAACCTCGTAACGGACAAAATGAAATTGGTTTAAAAAGGATTTTACACAGAATTTGTTATAAAAACAAACATGTACCTACTGCTCATGTGTCCCTCATAACAATTTAATGATAACAAAACATTTATCATAATTTTCACATTTCTATAGGACTGAAGCTAAAAATACACAAATTATGTGTCTACGATCTCTTCAGTTTTGTAAAAAAATATATTTTTTTTTTAAGTAAAAATTTTAAATAAAACCACAATTTTATTGTTTTAGCCCTTAACATGTCAAATGGTAATCAGCAAGAAATACTTTTGTTCTTAATTGTTTTCCCTATATTTTTCTTTAAAAAAAAATAATGTAACAAGGTGGGACGGGGTTGAAGACTGTAACACATTTGAGGGATACAATGTCTTAAATTTACATTTTTGGTTTTGTTTCTCTATCATATTATCCCCTTGTTCCTGGGTCAACATATCTGCATGGCCAACATTGTCTTTCTGCTGCAAATGTGGGTGCAATTTCTGATGTATGATGCTTGTCAAGGTTTAAGTGGACATATGACATCAATAATTCTATTTAAAACAAAAATAGTTGTCATGATTTTGGAGTATATATATTTGCTGAAACCATGACTATTTTTTTAAATTAAAATTATTAATAAATTAAGCAAATAACTCAACCCTGTCACAAGTTTACAACCCCGTAACAATGAGAAATACATATATAGGGTTGTGGTTTTTCACTCAAAATGGCCACTGCTCCTCATGTAGTGTAGGAGAGTAGACTATATGTGGCAGCAATAAAATAAGTAGATTGTTTATACTTATGGATTAAAATAAAATGTTGAAAAAGTAATAATTTTCCATCTTAATTTTATGTGACTTGTTAAGCTTGACAGTACTATCAACAAAACATACAGTGGGTACGGAAAGTATTCAGACCCCCTTAAATTTTTCACTCTTTGTTATATTGCAGCCCTTTGCTAAAATCATTTAAGTTAATTTTTTTTCCTCGAATGAATTATGGGCTTAGAATGGTTAGTGTGACAGAGTTGAGTTCAGACTGAGGGACATAACTTTAAAGTCTGTTTTTTATAAAATATTTTGCATTTTTTTTAGAACAATATTTTTTAAAAGAAAGGAGCACAAATAAATGATTACTTTGTTGCCAAAAAAATCACAGACACTATACACATTTTGTTAATAATTTTCTAAGTACAAACTCAGTGAAGTGACTCGGGGACATGACAGTATGTTTGGTTCCCAGGAATGACCCAACTAATGTTCATTTATGAGACTCTAGCCGCTGCATTTTGGACCACCTGTAGCTTGTTTATTGAAGATGCAGGACAACCACCTAGCAGTGCATTACAATAGTCCAGTCTAGAGGTCATGAATGCATGAACTAGCTTTTCTGCATCAGAAACAGGCAAGGGCGTAATTTCCACTGGGGACAGGGGGGACATGTCCCCCCCACTTTTCAAAATCACGTTTGTGTCCATCCCCACTTTCAAATTCGTTTGTTATGATTTTTTTTAACCGCACGCCGTCATCGCCACGGAGGAGCAGGACCGAGCAGGGCGCAGACGCGCGTCCGAGTCCAGGAACGTCGCGAGCAGACACTAAAAATAGCTCACTGAAAGTTCTAATGATCAGGTATCGCTGTAACAGACTGTTGTTAGCTAAATATTTAATGTAGAACAGTGGTTCCCAAACTGGGGTACGTGAGGCGACAGAGGGGGTGCGCGAACAAACTGCTGAGTTTTGCGGTGTTTCGTGAACGAATCGTTAGCAAAAGTCATTGATTCAATGATTCATTTATAAATACAGCCACTTGCTTAGTTACTGAATGAACAAATGACTCGATAACTCACGCATTAAGACAGTGACTTACCGCCACCTACTGGCACTTTTAGTATTTAAAAGAATCACTTTTCACTTTTTTATCATCATTGCATCTTAATATTGATCATTAATCAACTTAATTATTTCCTGGATTTTGTATCACCATAGTCCCTAAATGTATGTACATGCAGGAAATGGGATTCAAATTCGAAAACATTTGTCCCCATTTTGTGTCCCCCCCACTTCTCAAACCAAAGTTAGTTCATGTGTACACCGAGCAGTTGAGAAATCAGGCAGGTTATTTGTGAATCTGTCTTTGGTGGCTGGAACAATAGTTCTGCCCGGACGATAACGCAGAGCCATATAGTTAATATCAGTAATATGCAGCATGCACGATACAAGGAAACGGTCAGTAACATCACTTTGAGGTACGATATCTATCAGTAAGATCAATTCCATGCGATATAATTAAATCTAGCATAGGATTAAAATGATGAGTGGGCCCGGTGACTTTTGCTTGACTCAAAGAGCTTATGTCAGGAAACGCAAGTCCTAATGCATCAACGTGAATGTTAAAATCTCCAACAATTAGCGCTTTATCAACAGTAGCTAATAGGTCTGAGGGGAAATCTGCAAACATAGTACTACACTGGTGCAATAAATTCAAAACAATATATCCAAAACTGGTAAGTTATGTTGCTTCTGGTTCTCCCCCTCAAAAACCTTTTCACATGAACACAAGACACAACCAAGGTATACAGTGGCACATTTTTATTCATTCATGTACTACACAGCACAACTAAAAAAAAAATAATAATATATAAAACAAAAGAAATTCCACCTCAGCATCCAGTCTTTGTTCTGGGTCAGGCCAGAGAATCTGGTCCACAATCACAGACTATATTGGCCCTAGCCATGCAGCGAGGGTAAAATCCTCTTGCATGCCTGATCCACCCCTAGCATGCATCTACTGATGTGTCTAGGCAGGTTTCTTCCATTGCCTGGAGGAGGGGAGCACGGATATAAGGTTCAGTCATACACTTTCAACCACCATGCCGAAAATAACTATCGGGTTTAGAAAAGGAGAGTATGCAGGCAGAAAGATGTTAGAATACCTTGGGTTATTGGTAATTCAGTCACGAACCAGAGCAGCGCGATGGAAGCTGACATTATCCCAAACAACAATGTAATGAGGCTGCTCTGGCTGTGCTAGTTCCCTGAGGTCCAGCTGGAACATATGCTCTCTTAGACGGTCAAGGAAAGCAAGGAGCATAGTGTTATAGGGTCCTAGAAATGGCATGACGGTGGAGTACCCCTCGTTGGCTGATGGCGGCACACAGTGACATTCCCTCCGCGCTGACCAGGGACATTTACAATAGCCGATGGCCATTTATGTTCCTCCCCCTTCTCCTTCTTTTGGTCAGGTTGAAACCAGCCTCATCCACAAAGATAATTTCATGGGGAACAGGCTGGCCTTCAATCTCAAAGACTCTCTGCAAAACGCAGTAGAGTAAATCACTGCCCTGAAGCACAGTTCAAGAGGGCACAAATGGCAGCATAAACTGCTATACTGTGATGGTACACAATACGTCATATGATATCAAAACTCATACCTGAACATATTCCACTCGTTGGTCTTTCACTCTATCAGAGTTTCATTCGAAAGGGACGCAGTATGGCGGTTTCATCCGGAACCGGTGCTTTCGGAGGGTACGATAAATTGTGGAGAGGCTGATGGCATTTATCCCTCGAAAATGATGATTATCCTCAATCACTCTCCTTTGAATCTCTCGCAGGCGGATTACATTATTGGCAATGACCAGGTTTACAAGCTCACTCTCTTGCTCCACCGACAAAAGCCTTAGCCTGCCTCCACCAGGTGGTCATCTCTGTGTCCTACAAAAATAGAAGCACTCATTACTGTAACATCCTTTTTACAGGAAAAAATGGAAACATACTGAAACTATCTGTATGCTAAGCAATTTGATGCATTTCTTTATTACAGTAGCACAGTGCAACAGTGTATGCACTCTAAAGTTACTGTACAGAGTTGTCTTACTGCAAGTACACCTACCTGTTTTCCTCCCTGAAGGTTCCGATGATGGCAGCGACAGTGAAGCGACTCCAATTTGGCTGTACTCGTTGCCCAGCCTCCCTCATAGTCATACCATGGACAAGGACATGGTCAACTAAAGTGGCTTGAATTTCATCTGAGACTGCTTGTCTCCTTACCCTTCTTCTCCCTCCTCCTTCACCACATCCTCTTCCTCCTTCACCACGTCCTCTTCACTAAGTCCTCCTCCTCTCCTTCTTCACCACGCTTCAGCAAAATGGGTGTGCTTTTTGAAAAATGGCGTTATGGTTTTGAAATTTTAGTTCAAAAGCCTGGTTATAGTGTTTTAGCAATAGAGAAAAGCTGTATTATGTGTAGAATGCAAAAGTCTTTTCTCAGTCAGTCTCATGTGTTTTTTAAATCTGTTAATTTTGACATTATTGCTGTCTGATGCTGCATATTTGATTGAGATTTTTCAATGATGATTGCTACAGTGATTTTGCATTGCATGATGTGTGTGTGCGTGTGTGTATTTGTTCTGTGCTAAAGTGAGTGAGCTCAGGATTGTCTTGCTGGGGAAGATGCACTGGCAAACAACAGAGTTAGAAACAGCATCCTGGGAATATACAAGAGTAAAGCACCTTCAGCTGATGTAGAGCAGCGCACAGAGAGAGTTAGAGGACAACTAGTGGACAGACCCATCACTGTCATATGATCCTCATCTTCTACAGCCAGACCTCTACCACATTCAGATTGCTAAGAGAGTGAAAGAGTGTGTGTATCTGTCTGATCCAGGACCTCATGCGATCATACTCGTACTACAGCATAATGACTTTAGTGAGGATGACATACGAAGAGTAAATTATGTACTGAAACAGTTCAGGGACAAGGCAATTAAATGCACAAAAGTGTTAACTACTGATAAAGAGACACTGACCTCCTCGCTGGCTTCTGTGCTAAAGAATAATGTTATGCATCAGTTAATAAAGGAGTGTGGAGGAGGACATCTCCAGTTTGATCAAAGGCAACCAGGATGTTACTCTGAGTGAGAGATCATTCAAAGAGTAGAGAAGATAAAAATATTTTAATTTTATGAAAAAAAAACCTCAATGAGGTTTTTGGCTCTATTAATAGCATTTAACACTACAGAGCAATTATTTAATGTCATTCATGTGGGTGTGGTTGGGAGTTCTCATGCAATTTATGGGTGTATCTGGAAGACTGTCACTTTAAAATAAGAAATTGATTAGAACTTTATGACTTACAGAATTATATTTTTTTATTTAGTGGCGGAAACGGGCTTCCATAGGTATTCATTAAAAATATAGAATAAAAATAAATATAAAAATAAGAAGAATAAAGATTTCTTTAAATACTCAAATATTTAATATTTACTTAAATATAATAAATAAATACTTAAATACTGATTTCAAATAAGTAGAATTTAGTGTAATGTGTACTAATTCTATTTTGCAGTATTTTTTTTATTGATGTTGTTTAAGGAAATTGTTCATTTAAGGACCAAAGTCAACTGTTTCTTAAATTGTTTTTCATTTTCAGCTTCTGCTCCTGAAAAAGCTAAATTAAACTTGGTGCTTTGTGGAAGAAATACAAAGCTCAAGGCCTCTGTGTCCGATATGTTACAAGGGAAAACTTCATCCACACATCAGAGAGAGTCTAGTTTAGTTTGTGTAAACTATCATCACTGTGGTGGAGCTTCCAGCTCTCACTGAGCTCTCAGAAGAGGAAGTGATGTGCCAGACTCTCCGCTGTGTTTCTCTCTGTGATTCTGGAGTTCATATTTTCCTCCTCATTATTCCTGTTGGTCCACTTACTGATGAAGACAAAATAGAACTGGAGAAAATTCAGAAGATATTTTACTACAAAGAGCACTTCATGGTACTCTTCACTACAGATCTCACTGTTGACCAAAGTGTGAGAAATTCTGTGATAACCACAGAATCTCAAAGAGTTGTACGGAGGTCATTACAATGTAATGGGATTGAAGGATCATAGAAACTTTGATCAGAGCATTAAAACAGAACCCTACTCACTTCAGATGTATATAAAGGCTGAAGAGAACAGAGTGAGATATGAGCTAGAGGAAAAACTGAGTGAAATCAAAGCGTTAGAGCAGAAGGTCCAACAAGAGGGCGAGTGAAGAAAAAAAGTATATCATAAGTATAATATATCTGCTACTCAAAAAACTTAGCTATCTTTTTAAATCTCATTTGAAAGTTAATCACAGTTTTTCTTTTTAAATACTTTTTTCTTTGAGATTTTTCCTAATAAAATGTTCATTACACTAGACATACACTTGTCCAGTAGAATGTAGTACAATAACAAACAAGTGGAAACGCTTTAATGTTGAGCTGTAGTCCACTATTTATTTATTTATTTGTGTAGTACTTGACGAAAACATATTTGTGTAAATTGTTAAAAGTCTATAATTTCTTATTTCAGGTGAAGATGCACCATCAGATTCTGGCTTTTAAGAATTGTGCAATTCATGTCTTTATTATTGTCTTGAGTGTGGAAAAGATTGAACAATGAAGAGAAAAACACTGTGGATCTGATAAAAATGATTTTTGGTCCAAGTGCTGCACAGTTCAGCATTGTTCTGTTCACTAGAGGAGATTATCTGAAAAATGAAACAATAGAACAGTTTGTAGAGAAAAGTAAAAATGCTGATCTCAAGAAATTGATCAGGAACTTTGGAAACAGGTTTTTAGTTTTTAATAACATACAAAAAAGATAATGCACAAGTTACTTGACTTTTAAACATGATAGAAGCGGTGAAAAAAATCTAATAAGGGGCAATATTTTACAAACAGCATGTTTGAGGAAGCAGAGATGTCCATTAAAAAAAGAGTGGAGGAAATACTGAAAGAAAAAGAAAGCGAAATCCAGACAAAATACGACATGGAAATGGAAAGACTAGACAAAGAGAAAAGGAAAGCAGATGAGGAAAGGATACAAAGGGTGAATCAGTTCAGAGAAAAAGAGGAGACTCTCAGAAAAGAGTTTGAAGAGAAAGAAAAGGCAGAACAGAAGAGACGAGAGGAGGATGACAAGAGACGATCAGATGAAGAAAAACAACAAAAAGCTGAATATCACCAAAAAATTGAAGAGATGCAGAAAGAGATCAGAGACTACTGTATGAAAAACAGCAAAGAGAAAAAGAAAAGCAAGATAAAATAGAGAGGAGAAATATAAACAAGATCAAGAAAAGCTTCAAGTTGAGCGTGTCATGGCAGAATGAAAAAAGAACAAGAAGAGGAAACTAAAAGGAAACGTTGGTAACACTTTACAATAAGGTTCATTAGTTAAACATTAGTTAATGTATAAACTAACATGAACTAACCATGAGCAATACATTTGTTACTGTATTTACTAATCTTCACTAACGTTAGTTAATAAAAATACAGATGTTCATTGTTAGTTCATGTTAGTTCACAGTGCATTAACTAATGTTAACAAGATTTTAATAATGTGTTAGTAAATGTTGAAATTAACATTAACAAAGATTAATAAACGCTGTATAAGTGCAGTTCATTATTAGTTCATGTTAACTTATGTAGTTAACTAATGAACCTTATTGTAAAGTGTTACCGAAACGTTTGGCGGAACAAAGGAGAATTTGGGAGGAAGAGGAAGAGAGACAGAGATAGGAAAGAAGAATAAAAGAACATGAACATGACAAAAAGGAGATTCAAGAGAACCTTAAACAACAGCAGAGAGAATGGGATGAGGAAATGAAAAGAAAAATAATATAATCAACTGAAAAAGGAATATGAACAGAAAATTAAAGATATAAAGAAGGAACATGAAGTTGAAGCCAGAAAACAAGCAGAGGAATTTAATGAGTTCAGAGAGAATAAAGATCGGCACATTCAAGAGCTTACTGAGAAACTCGAACACAGTCGAAAAGATTATGAAGACCTGGAAACAGTGTTTGAAAGCTTACTTAAACTAAAAAGTGAGGAAACAAATGAACTACGGAAAGAAATTGAAAGACTGAAAATAAGAAGAAAATGTTTCATTCAGTGATAAATGGAAGCAATTTATTACACTCAGGGACGTCTACAATACCTGGAGAGATCTCTGCATTAACATTGATGCTCATCTCAGTGGCTGCTCAGTTGGTATATCATGATGTGAA